>NC_069789.1:97253718-97556748 GCF_027406575.1 Nycticebus coucang
CATGTGTTGAAGCATACCCTACAAACATGTGTATTATGTATCAATTTAAAACAAAACAAAGCTAAAAATCATTCTATGTTTGATCTAGAAATTGATAATGGTCATAGTATATATTTGTTAGTGAAATAGAAGCAATTATGAAACTTTTCATATAAAAAACAGTGCATTTCACCAAACTTGTCTTTGGTAGATAAATAACAGCAAAAACAACAACATTACATATGAAAAGGGCATCTAGGACCAAAATGGCCTTATTTTATTTATGTACTAAAGTTTAAACTCAATGAGTGAGAATAAAACTAGCAGGACTATCAAAAGACCAAGTCCATGATATCCTAAAAAAATAAAATAAAAAATAACCAGAAAGGACACTTTCAGACCACTTGCCTCAACTCTTTTTCCAATGCTAGTTGTGGAAACCAGACTTTCAGGCTACAGTTCCCGGGTCTCTCTTAAATGTGCTAGCAATGAATTCAGTAGCTTGTTCCCACAGGTGAGGTCTGGAATTACTCAAGTCGCTCCAGGCTGAGTATCTAATCATCTCCGGTGAATTTCTGGGCACTCGTGTTTCTTCTGAGCTGCATCTTTCTTGACACATACCCACGATGTTTTCAGATCTTGAACCTTGCTCTCCTGATTTACTTCTTCAGCACCCCAGACACCTGACATGGTGGCCTGCCTGACTGATGACATGATGGGCCTTTCCACATGTTTCACCAATGAGCCAGGTTTTGTCCCTGCCTGTGGCTGCTACTTGGGGATTCTGTTTCAGGCCAGAGAGACTTCCTATATCAAGCTAGACAGACAATTCTATTACTTTTCTGTCCATAAATATTACTACTGCCAAAGATACCTGCTGCCATTTCTCACCTATGTCTTGGGTACCTGCAGCAGCTAGGATCAGTCCTAAGATGACAACATCCATTTGGGCTTTATAATCCAAAGTGCTGACTACTTTCCTTTGTATACAAGCCTGACAGTTTCTGGAAAGTGTGACATCATGACACAAATGTCCAACACTATGTGGTTCACCGGAGTAGGTCTGGAAGCACTGAGATCAGCACAGTAGTGTATGGGGTGATTACTACTAGGGTCAATAAAATGGTCTGTGGTACCCAGGAACAGCATACAGGTTAGGGAAGGTCATCAACAGCAGAGATTCTAGCATACTAGGACTTAGGAATCAGGGGGGAAAGACTCATTCCAAAAAGGGACCAGGTGTTAATAAGTTTACATAGAATTTCCACTGAAAGAACAGGGGTCTGGGAGCTTATAATGCAGAAGAAAAAGAAATAATAAGCCATTGCTAAAGTAGATGGGGTAAAGGAACAGTCCACCTTTTTCTGAAGTTGGAGGCCTGAGTCATTACTAATGACTCAGCATCTGTCCGGAGTATTCATATTATTGCTTTAAAGCATGACATTCACTTGTCCCCAAATTTTGTTTCTCCTAGTTTTTGGCTCAAACCACAAGATCACTTGCTTTAAATTTTCATTTCTGATTTGCAATTTTTAGTCATGCTCAAGGTTTCGGTTTTATTAGTGGAAAAATATGAGAGCCCTCCAGTGGCCAAAAATAAAACCTAAACATTTATGCCACCTCTCAGGAAAGCCACTTTAGCCTTGGGGAGGCGAGGAAGGGGGGAGAATGTTGTCTGTATTTCAAAGGCTGAGGATTCAGTGTCAGATAAGGTGGGCTTCTCATTATTATTCCATTGATTCAAATAATCTGAGTCATTCTTCCTATTGCTAGACAGAGATGCAGCATTAAAAATAGAATCAGAGGTGAAACATGAATAACACACAGAACAAAGCCTCCTGGTATATTTTCTTAAATGACGATGGGCTTAGGTAACAGCAAAGCAGCAGCAAAGAAGAGTTAACATTCCCTGTGGTCAAGTTAAAGGACTCGGGTAAAGAAGAACTTGGATTCCTCTCATTGAAGATGTAAATCCATAGCCATGAGGAGCCGCTCCTAAATCCTGATAGGGATTTGTATAGATATATGGCTGGACTTTTTTATTTTTTTCTCACTCTGGCTTATCTGTGCTGTACACTTTCTCTTATCCCTGCTAATGGAGGGGATCAGTAGTGCAGATAATTGAAAGGTTGTGTGCCAACCAACTGCTTTGTGGTTATTGCCAAGAACTCCCTAGTGTTGCATGGTTAATGAAAAGTCAGGCAATGGCAGGGTTCTCATCACATAACAGCCCAGCCTAATAATAATAGCTATTATTTATCGAGCCTTCACTACATGCCAGATTAAATGCTTTACATCCAATTATCTTGATACGTCCTCACCTACAAGTCTATGAAATTGGTATAATGTTCTCTATTTTATGGATGAGGAAACTGAGGCTCAGAGCTGAGGCTCTGTAATTTCCAGTGACCATACTACTCATTGAAGCAGTAAAATTGTTTCCTAGACCAAGAACAAAGTTCATACTTGCAGCCATTTTCCTATCCCACATCCTCTGCAGTGCGTCAGACATGCTTGGGGAAATTTTTCTTCAAATATGGGGTTTAGAAGTATTTTCGGAGAATTGGTCCTTCTGCCTATAAAGGGATATTTCTGGGCTAGACTTATTATTCATAGGATTTCTAGATTTGAGTTCCTTCTAAGATTTTTAATTAATTTCTGGATGAAAGAAAGGTTTATACGGCCACATACAATTGATGTATTTTAATCTCTATTTTTTACTGAGATTTTTTTTTTTTTACTAAGATTCTCTGCAGAAATAACACTCATCAAATTCAAATCTCTATTTTTTACTGAGATTCTCTGCAGAATTTAAGTTTAGTTTCCACATCTTTGCATTTGTGAATTGTGCTCCTATGAACATTTGGGTGCTTGTGTCTTTGTTTTCAAATGTCTTTTTTATCTTTGGGTAAATATTCAGTACTGAAATTGTTCGATTGAATAGTAGGTCTACTTTTAGTCCTTAGAGGAAACTTCTTATTACTTTCCACAGAGGTTGTACTACTTTTCAGTATGATTATTTTACTGTCTCTTTGCCTCCACACCAGCATTTGCTGTTTGGGGATTTTTCAATAAAAGCCATTCTCACTAGGGTGAAGTAATATCTCCTTACAGTTTTGATTTGCATTTTTATGATAATTAGAGACGTTGAGCATTTTTTTTATGTTGGTTGCCTATTAGTTTACCTTCCTTCGAAATATTTTTGTTCATGTCTTTTGCCTACTTTTTTTTGTTTTTTGCAGTTTTTGGCCAGGGCTGGGTTTGAACTGCCACCTCTGGCATATGGGGCCGGTGCCCTACTCCTTTGAGCCACAGGTGCCGCCCCGTCTTTTGCCTACTTTTTAATGGAGTTGTTTGTTTCTTGATGATTTGCTTGAGTTCTTTGTAGATTCTGGTTATCAGCCCTTTACTGGATGTATAGCGTGCAAATATCTTCTACCATTCTATAGGTTTATAGCAGCACAATTCACAATTGCAAAGATGTGGAAACAACCCAAGTGCCCATCAATACATGAGAGGATTAACAAATTTGCATATGTAACTGTGGAGTACTACTCAGCCATAATAAAGTGAACAATACCTTTGTAACAACCTGGAGGGGACTGGAGACCATTCTTCTGAGTAAAGTATTACAAGAATGGAAAAACAAACATCACATATACTCAGTATTAAATTGGAACTAATTGATTAACACTTACATGTACATATGGAAATAACACTCATCAAATTAAAATAGGTGAGAGGGAGAAGGAGTGGATAGGCAAATTCACAGCTAACAGGCACACTAAAGAGTGCAATGCACACTGTCTGGGTGCTGGTCACACTTATAACTTTGACTCAAACAATACAAAAGCAATTTATGTATCCAAAATGCTTGTACCCCCATAATATGCTGAAAATTTTAAAAAAGAATTTGAACTTACTAACAGCTCCCTTCTTGAATAGCGTTCTTATGTTGGAATCATATTCGATCCTGCTTCTTTCCTTACAACTATCTGTAATTTCTTTTATGGTAGCCTCTTCCTCTACCCATCCCTTAATAGTGTTGCCCTTTGCCCTTTTCTTAGCTTGCCTTAAGTGCTGTTGTCATAACTTCAACCAGGGCCCAGATGCCAACAGCTTGCCAGTCTCCATATTCCGTTCTGCTCTCACTCCATTGCCCTGGCTCCACACTGCCAACTGCTAGCTAGTTATTTGTTTGAATGGCATGTTGCCATCTCAAACTCACCATTTTTTAAGTGTATTTCTTAGATTACTAAGAAAATTATGTTACTACTTTTAAAAAATTATGTAATTATGTTATGACTTTAGGTATTTAATAATCCTAAGTGATAAGCATTAATTTCACTATCACTACCAAGCAATGAATAAATAAGTGTATAAAGTTCAAATTCCTTAGCCAAGAATATACCAACTGTCTTACCCTAGTTGTATGTAATCTTTCATTTTTGTGCACTCAATTCCTTCTAATTTTTCCTCCTCTCTGCCCTCAAATACTCTGCTTCATCCCTAAATTTTACACACCCAAGGATAGACAGTATTTTGATTCCATGCCTCTGGTTCTGTATGTATTGTTTTCTTCATTTTACTTTATCTTATGAACTTTTGCTCTTCTTAGATTATCTTACATCCAGGTCTTTTTGGCAAAGTTAGCAGCACTTTTATCTGTGATTGTATAGTAGCTTGCAGTATGTGATTTATATTTTAATGCAAAAATTAATCAGAATACCTGTCTTCTCTACTATGGGCCATTTGAGGTGAAGGACTGATTGTATGCTCCTTACTATTTTTCTTGGAAAACAATTTTTTTAGCACGCAGAAATGGTTGCTGAAAGAGTACTTGATCTAGAACCTGTATCTTTGGAATATTTGTGTTTCGACAGTATTTTGCACAATCAGAATTAACCAAATTAAGTCACCTAGATGCCCAATGAAGGAGAAGAAGTTTGACTTCTGAAATTGCTTAGCATGTATAGTAAAGTATAAAAGAAATTGTATAAGTAAACCTCAAGGAGAGAGGTGGAGGGAACTAGAGGGGTGGGTAAAGAGCTAAGAAATCTATTAGGCAAAATAATTGCAATTTAAATGAGAGAGAGAGAGATAGCACAAAAGAACAGCATTGTACTTTCACCACAGTGAAAGTGGATTCTTTCACTACCCAAACCACATTTCTTTTCCCCACTCTCCATTTTGATCAATAGCAGCATCATTCTGTCAGCACTCTGATCAGGTCTTCACTCTCCAATCTGAAAACCTGAAGATATTCCCACTCTTTCCCCTTCTAAGTTTTTATTAATGTTATGCTTATTTGGTTACATGCAGACATACTCAGGTAACCTCGGGTACAAGGGAACCTGGAGAAAGCAGAAATAGAAGGCAGTAGAAGGAGCGATTGATTAAGTAAGAGTTGTGGGGTTGCCTATGGTGAAAAGCGAGAATTAGAATAGAGCTGGCCCATAGAAAAACTGGACCTGGAAATGAGTTTGGATGAGAGCATCCTCTAGACATCAGCAGCAGGAGTTCAAGGATATTCTTGAGGTGTTTCACTTTGAACAATGCTGAGCTATTCTTCATATGTTGATTTCATTATTTTTGTACAACCAATTGACCTCTTCTATGCTTATTCTATACTTTTCCCTTTAGAAGGGTAACTCATTGTCTCCTAGTTTTTTCTTCTATAATAGATATTTCTTGCTGTACCTGACTAAAAACCTCATTTTTACACTAAATGTTTTACAATAGTCTCTTTACTATCCTGAAACTTATACATATACCTTACTTACATAAATATCTTGAGAAGAATCAATAATATCCTAAATGCAACATAAGGAAAAATAGAAAAGGAAGGTAATTTAAAATAAAATAATACAATATTATATAGCTACTAAAAAAAAAAATAAAATGAAATTGTACCCTTCTCAACAACATGGGCAGAAGTAGAGAACATGATTATGTTAAGTAAAATAAGTCAGGCAAGGAAGGTCAAATGTGGGAACTAAATATAAAAAAAAAATATCTCATAGAGACAGAGAGAGGAGTGGTGGTTATTTATGACTGGGTAGTGGTGAGGGTAGGATAAAGTGGGGAATGATAATGTGTGCAAAAATATAAATTTTGTTAAATAGAATAAACAATAGTTCATAGCACAATGAAGTGATTATAATCAACAGTAATTTAGGGTGTACTTTAAAATAACTAAAGAAATGGAATTGAGAGAGAGAGAAGGAGGGAGAGGGGTGGGGCCTTGGTGTGTGCCACACCTTCTGGGGGCAAGACATGATTGCAAGAGGGACTTTACCTAACAAATGCAATCAGTGTAACCTGGCTTATTGTACCCTCAATGAATCCCCAACAATAAAAAAAAAGAAAAAAAGGAAAATAAAAAGGAAAAAAAAGAAATTGAAATGTTCTTAACACAAAGAAATGTTAAATGCCTGAGGTGATGGACACCCCAATTACTCTGATTTGATTAAATCACATTGTAAACCTGTATCAAAACACCACATGTACCCTATAAAGATTATGTGCCCATAATAATTAAAAGTAAAGAATAATCAATTTGTATTATTTATTTAAATTAAATTAATTATAATTAAAATATAAAATAATAGGTAAATGTTCAGGTATACCTACATTAGAAAATGCAGTAAAGCAGCAAAATGTTTATACTTGCACATGAACCAGGATGAATATAACATAAATGTGGACCTACACAATGCCTTATATTGGTGATGCAAATAGTATGGGCAGCATTGCTGTAAATGATGTGTTTTTTCCCTCAAACGGTGAACAACTCTGAGTAAATATAAAAACATAATGACGTACAATTTGTTTCTTAAATAAACAAGTAGGTATACTACTAGAAAATTATATTGCATATTATAATTGCATATTTAAATGAAAAATGGAGTTAAGCCCTAGGTATAGAAAATTATAAGCTTTCCCCCATCTGCCTGAACATTCTTCAAGACACTCAGAACATGTAGATACAAGGCACCTTCTTATCATGCTGCTCTGTTCTGGACATCGCAGTTCAAGCAGCCTCCATGGACTTACTACTTAAGAGGATCATTGTGTCAACAGAAAACCACCACACATTACAAAAATTCCACCAAAAGGTAAGTTAAAAATTACTGTTTTGTGTGAACAGAGTCCCTGACCTTTTAACAGTCATTCAGCCATTCAGAATATACTAGCCTACATTTTCTAGCCTCTAGGCAGCTAAATACATGAGTTCTGGCCAATGGATGTGAGCACAACTTTTGGATTTGCATCTAAAAACAAGAGATGTTCCTTCTCATTCTTTTTTTTTTTTTTTTTTGTAGAGACAGAGTCTTACTTTATCACCCTCGGTAGAGTGCCATGGCATCACACAGCTCACAGCAACCTCCAACTCCTGGGCTGAAGCGATTATCTTGCCTCAGCCTCCCGAGTAGCTGGGACTACTACAGATGCCTGCCATAATACCCAGCTATTTTTTGGTTGCAGTTCAGCCGGAGCCGGGTTTGAACCCGCCACCCTCAGTATATGGGGCCGGCGCCTTACCGACTGAGCCACAGGCGATGCCCTCCTTCTCATTCTTCTCCTTCCCTCTAGTATGAATAAAAATGGAGCTCCAGGTATTTTCTTTTGTTACTTTATATTGACAGTATCACTTTAGAGGCAAAAAGTAAGTAGGTAAAGGATTCTGAATCCCTAACACTGTGGAATGGACTTACCTGAGGGTCAGATAAAACACGTCCCATCCCTTTGTTCTTGTCTCTGACTTCAGACGCAGCTGCAGTGGAAAGTCCCAGAGGGCTTTGACTCACTTCACACTGATGGTGCCCTGTATCAAGTGTGTATTCTACATGTCTTCACTTTCTGCCACTTGGTTTATCCTATGATTTGAACACCAGAAGGAACTTAGCCAGTACATAAGGCTGCTTGGAAGTGCAGGGATGTTCACCTCCTTGGAGAAAACTGTCAAGTAATTGGGAATGGAAAATATTGAGTAAATGTCTCTGCTTTCCCTCTTCTAGATGAACTATCCTGAGGGGCATTCTGAATATTTCTCATGAAGTCCCTGAAAAATATAGCCATTGATACCTTTAAATTATATTAACTGCTATGGGTCCTCTGAAGGAAAAAAAAAAAAATACCAGCCAACTGTGGGCACAAGGTTAAAGCAAGAAGGTGTCCATGACAATGATTAACGTAACCCTTAACTCGTGCGTCCACGGGTCAAGGAGTGCTCAAAATTGTGACCAGAATTTAATCACAAATGTATAATTACAAGGAATGCAAAGGATACTAGATGTGCAGCCCCAACAAGTCTCTTCTGTTAGAGATAGAAAGTGGTGAGAAAGAAGTGGAACTCTGAGACTTGGGATGGAGATATTTGGGTATTTGGATGAACAGGTCAGAGGACTGTGAATCTCTTGGTTCTGATGAAATATCTGGATCAGCAGAAGTACTCCAGCCCTAACTGGAGACCAACCCTCATTGTTGAGGAACAGTACAAATTCATTAATCAAGGTGATTACTTCAAAATTTGATGCTTATCTGTCCCTACATAACCTCATTGACCAAAACTGGGATCCGAGCTTATTATACCCAAAGTGGAGAAGTATATAGTCCATGTTCTAGAAGGCAGTACTTACTTAACCAAGGGAATTTTAGTGGTTGGCCAATAATTATAAGCAGATAGAGAGTTGATGTTAAAGGAACTAGGGAGAGGGAAAAAATATATGGCTACAAAACTCTATAGTTATTTCTTATTATCTGAGATGTTTATATTTAGAAGCTGTTAATAGCAAGATATTTATACTGGCTTCTCACCTGTGGAGTTCAGAAGCAATTATGGTGAAAAGGTCTCACCTCTGAACAGCCCCTCTAACACCATCTTGTCATTATAGTAAAACAGAATAATTCATCCTTGAAAGAATTGTTAAGATTGGTGCCATTCTCAAAGACTTAATGATTACAGGAGTATGGTCCTTACCATAAACCTACCTAGTTGAACTGTTAGATCTCTGTAAAATAATCACATGAATCATAATCATAGGCAAATGATTGTGAGTAATCCTAAACTTAATAATCATAAACTTAATTAGAACAACTGCTCTGGAAGTTGTTTTGCTCTAAGAGCAATTGTTCTACTAAATGTAGTATCTTTACTGAAATTGACACTTGACTGTCCCCATTAATTTGGAAAATGTGTTCTTTTTTATCTCCCAGAAATTGTTCACATTTACACAGAGATGACAGCTAAACATATCCAATATTTTGTCCAAGAACTGGGGTAACTCTTTGCTCTCTGCCACACTGTAATCTACAGTGACTTTAATCATCTTGACACTCCTCAGAAGCATCATGCTCGTCTATTCTGTTAATGGTCTAATGATGATGCTAATTGGGCCTAGTGGACAGAAAATGGCAATTATTCTGGACATCCTGGTAAGACATACATGCCAAAAGAGTGAAAGAGAAATACCGAAATGTTTCAAGGACTTGTCACATTGGTAGATGTTTTAGGGAACCAATAATCAGGAGTATGAATGAGCATCCCTGACATGCACTTTGCATGTTAGACCTCTCTGCATTTTGGAGATAGCATATGCCATGCCTGGGAATGTTGCTTTGAACTTTCAATTATCGAATGACTTACAAAGTTGTTGGTTAGGATAAGACAATCCACATCTTCAGTTTTCTGGACCAAGGTCATTCCTTTCGTAACTGAGAATTGCTCTTCATATACTATGTACTTAGTGACATGGTGAACAGACTATTTCAGCAACCATACTCTAATAATGGCAAGGCAAATTGTAGACTCAGACAATTCAGAAATGAAGGTTTTGTCATGTCAGCAAGCAAACAACCTAAAGCAACTGACCTTCTAGGCAATAGTAAGAAGAATCTAGAATGTTTGGTGAAAGGAAGAGAACTTCTTAAATATCAAAGCCTCTGGACTAGTGGCAATGATAAGATTATAACTATTTCACTAACTCTTATTTATTAATTCTGTGTAAAGGTTGCAGCTAGCCATCAATTTGAAGGTTCATATTTAGAATGTATGTATGAAGGTTTATGTATGAATGAATAAATCTACATGAAGAAAGTGGTGGACTCTGTTATAATCCTCTCATTCCCCAACTGGCATCATCTCAACATGAGTATGCTTCTAGCTGTAACTGCAGTGGACAATTCCATTTAGGCATGAACCAAGTTTGTGCTAGTATTTTCTTCCCATCATGAATGCTTCTCACATCTGTGATTTCTGCTCTAGAGGTTCCTTAACATCTAACACACCAGCAGAAACTTACTTGGAAGCAGGCATTCTCCTCTAGGATGTCAGAGAGTTAACATTCCTGAGAACATTGCTCAAATAATGGGGAGAGGACATTGGTGGACAAATGTTTCCTCTTTCCATTCTTTAACTGGGCAGTTCTAGTAGCATTCCTAAATTTCTCAAAAGTTTTTACTTCAATGATGTGCTATTTTTCCCCTTTCCCTGTTCTTCTTTCTTGTTCCCTGAAATTATAAACAAAGTAAACTACCTAAAAATAGGGTTCTTTCATGGGTATATGTCAGGGTCCTGCCCCAGGACCAGGGTCTGCTAAGACCTGTGGAACTAGCAGAGACTGACTGAAGAAATATAGAGTTAGACATGATGGTAAAGAAAGTGACATGAGACATAGAGTAGAATTAAAAGTGGGAGTTCAGGGGTCCATTGTCCATCTGTGAGATTCTGGCAATAGCACCAAGGGTTTGCTCCACTCTGCTTTTATTGAAGTCTATTTGCCCAGAGGGTAAGAAGAGGGAGGGAACAAAGACATCAGCAGTTTTTCTGATAGAGTATATCAGCTCCTATTGTTATTATTATTAACCTGAAGGGTAGCCCTGAGAAATCTGAAATCTGAGCTTTGTATTGGGAGAGCCTCCTACTAGAGATTACACACACAGATTTCTAGGGAGGAATTAATCTGGCATTAATCTCCTCTGAGGAATTGGTGGGAAGGAGGAATTTTTCTCCCATCACCACCACAGAGGATCTTCCTCTGTAATAAGGGATATAAGCTCTTCTGCCCATATCTCAGGGCTTGAGCTACTCCCTTGATCTCTGCCCCAGGCAAATGCAAATCTCCACAATGGGTATCTGCTTTGCCTGTTTATTAGGCAGGAGATGATCCAGTTAATGTATCTTTCTAGGTCTTTGCCATAGCCTCTTCTATGACAATTGTTCTTCAGAGTGCTCACAGATCCAGCAGGGGTGTTTGTAAGCCATATCCCCAACAGGCTAGAATTTCAGAAAAAGGCAGGAAGCATGCTAGCAAAGTATAGCTTAAATGTAAATTATCTGACTTTTCTTTGTTCCAACTCACTCAGCTTACTTTTTAATTTTCCTTTTTTTTTTTTTTTCTGGGGGTGCTTTCCCTTGCCATGAATGGGGTCTTTGGTCCCTATTCTCCAGCAGGTATATGTTTGGGAGAACACAGGTTAAGACATCAGCTCTAGATTGCTAATTCCTGGTCTAGCATGAAGGAAGCTAACATCTAACTTATTTACGTCATCATGATTTTGTCCAAAATATATCCAACTAATGTGCCCCGATTCTAATATGACTCCTATTCTGCTTACTTTTATCTTGGTGTATCTTTTCAGTTTCAATTTCTACATCTAACTGTCCTCATTTAGCATTTTTTAGTTTAAATTTTAGAGGGAAAGACTTTGATTGACTTGTCTCATCATTTCATACCAGGTCAATCTATAACCTGAATAAAGATTGACTGACCTTGTCATGGCAGGAATGTATTATTGAATGAATTAACTATGTTCAGAGAGACAGGGGGCATATGGTAATAAACACAAGGCTGTTCCTTCAGCAAGTGCATGAGTGTGACAGTTTCCCATAGATGGAGCTGTGAGTCTGGACAGCCTCCTGACTGATTGGAATAGCATAATTCTCCAAATCTCCAAATCTTCCCCAGCTATCTCTTATTTGTATCCCATTATCTTAATTTCTACTACCATAAGTTCTGAAAGCTAACCAGAAAAGTCTTCTACAACAGCTTCATCTATCCAGCTTCATCTTATTACGTTCATCCAACTTTCAGAAGTCTGTCACAAAACGCTCTCGATTTTGACCATTATTCTCCCCTATTCAAATATCTCTTGCCTATATGTGAATTCTAAACCACTAAGCTTAATATTTACACTTACTCATAAACTAAGTACCTTCTTGAATGTAAGACTTTTTTTTTTTAAGGCAAAGACTTTATCTTCTTTTCTCTTAAATATTTCCTAGAGTCCCATCAAACAAGAAGCACTCAGTAGATGCATGTTGAATTTGATTTAACTGATGCTTCTGAATCTTTCTTTTATTATCTTCTTAGGCACTTAAGGAATTCTCCAATCTGAGAAAAAGCAAATATTTATCCAAATGCAAAATCAATACAAATGAAATTAAAAAAGAGGATATATCATTTAAAAAAACTGCCATCAAGTGTTATCAACAGAAACTGGGGGAGAATTAAATAGGTTGTGCAGTGCCACAGGCTATGTCTGGAGAAAAAAGATAATCCCAGAGTTATTCTTGCTTTTTTGCCCAACTAAAAAGACTAATGTGCATTTTTATTGATCAATGTTATTAATTCCTTTGTAATTAATCATCAGCATGAACAAAAATAAATCCATGAAAATTGGTCAATGTGCAAGACACAAACATAATATCCCTGAGAAAAGATTCTTTAATTAAATCTTATTAACTCTTTTACTTACTGTAATTTTTTGTTATTAATTTTAAATGTCTCTGCTTAAGTGATAAAAGATTGCAAAATGTTTCACTTTCTCTGTGTATAATTAAACTTGGCATTTTGTCACTGGTCAGTGTGGTTAAGCAAGACAATTTAGCTATTTAACTTCTGTAAGAACAATTAGCATGATTCTACTCAAAGTCTCAATAAGATAGGAAAAGTGATTCCCAGTAACCAATTGCTTGAAGGCTTCCAGTAGCCCTATAAACTTTTTTGGGACAGAGACACCCCCCCCCGCCCACCCTTTCTTCCCCCAAAGGATATAGAGTCTCTTCCTAGGGGGAAGAAAAGGGTTTATTTATACATCATATGTAGTTCTTGGAAGTAAGGCAGTCATTGCCCTGAAACCTGTCCATTGGCTTTTGGAGATCTTATGTTTAAAAACTCTGCCTTAAGTGATGGCTCCAAATTTACTTCATGCTCTTAGGAAAGATGGTTGTGCCTTCATTCAGCCATCATAAGGTCCTCCCACATGTCACAGACTGCTAACTACTGAGTAAACAGATTAGTAAAACATCTTCCTTTCCCTAAGGAGGTTTAAAAAGGTACAAAAGCAATTTATGTAACCAAAAATTTTGTGCCCCCCTAATATTCTGAAATTTAAAAAATGGTATGGGTAGACTAACATAAACAGAAGTATGATGAATTATTCTCAGTACTGTGGAGAAGTACACTCTAGGAGAAATCAACTTATGTAATTTTGAGAGGTAGAATGTGGAGTCAGACTTCCTGCAATTGAATCCCACCCTGGCATTTCAGAGCTAATACATTCTGTGCAAGTTTCTTAAGTGCTTTGTGCCTCAATCTCCTTTCTCATATATTGCGGGTGATGGTGTATGCTATTCCTAGGGTTCTGTGAGGATTAAATGACTTGGTGTATGTAAATCACTTAGAATAGTTCAGGACCATACTAAGGACTCAATAAATTAAGAATATTAAATTAAGATCATAAATTATGATTATTGTAATCATTCGGGGAGAATGCTTTCAGCTGGAAAGCATGTCTGAAGGGGAGGAATGGCTGGTCAGGGCGGGAGACACAGTGGAATGAGGAACAGTAAATGTCATGTACTCTTTTCCTTGTCCTGAAGAGCTCTCCTCTGGGGTTTATAACAGCTTGATCTTCCAACATTCTCCAGAGGACTCAGATGTGTGATGAAACATCCTTCACTCTGATAACTACCTGCAGCAAGGACTGCTGTGCAAACAGAGTAAGGGACTAGCACAGGGTCACCTGGGGGAGTGCCACGGAAAAACAAGGAACCTCCTTATTCCTGCTCGGTTTCTTCTCCAGCACACCAGATGGACTTCCAAATGAAAATTCATTGATTTGATTTATCCAACGAAGCACACATCCTTTTAATGTGACAAAAATTATCTTGGATGGTTATTAGAGCAGAATTTTTTTTTCTAAGAGCATGACGCCTCTATTTGCAATATAAGAAAGTCATCAGAATTATTATCATGACAGGACAGAATATCAACAATTTTCTGTTCGCTTGAATCTCTCCAATAAGAAGTCAGTTCAAGAAAATTAATCTATGCAATTTTAGTTATATGGATAAATTTATAATATTTATAAAATATTAAGTATTTTATAACTTATATAAGATCTCATATTTATATTTTATAACTTATATAATATTTATAAAAATATTAAGTATTTTATTTTGAAAATAGGCTCCAACACCTGGTACAGGATTTTTCAAGAATTTTTCTCATATGATCCAAACTAAACTTTTCACTCATGTTTCTTGATTCTTTACCTTAAATCTTTATCATGAGAATTGAGACAATGTATGTAGATCATTTGTCACAAATGCCTGATTTAATAGGAGTTCTATTAATAACTATACCAATAATAACAACCAACAATACTACTACTAATAACAATAATATGTTTTCATTCTCACATTTACTATAGCAATAATGGATTTTTTAATGCACATCCTTGAAATGTTTGTAGATACAGTAGATGAACCAGATTTGACCCACAGACAGAAGGGACACCAGATCCCTTGAAAATCCTACCTCTCCTTTCACTTCATTTTTGAAATTCCACCAGCGGAATTTCTGGCTCAATCACATATTCAATATCACTACTATGTGCAATTCCCCCTAGTTCTGAGACTGAAGCTAATAATTTAAGTAAATATCAGTCTTTTTCACCCAAACATAGAATGGAAAACACCCAGAGAAGAAATTTGATCAGAATGGCAGGCATGAAGACTGAAAACACAGGTGTCTGGCACAATACAAGTTAGGAATTCAGGACACACTTATTCAGGGAGTGGGCTCTGGCTGTGCCCTTAAACACTATCCTTCCCCAGGCTTCTGACCTCTAGCCTCTTCCTGCATCTCATACTTTGTCCTTACTTCTTAGTGATCTCATTCATTTCAAGGATGAGCCAGCTGTCCACCAGCTGAGAACCTCAAGACTTCTATACCAGATCATCACTCAAAGAGGCTGGCTGATAGATACAACTACTTATGAGATCCCTCCATTTGGCAAAGTCTTCCATGAGCCTCTCAGGCAGCATCAGTGACTCCCTTATGTGCCTCATTACACTGTCCCTATCTTTACCACAGCACTCACCGTAATGAACTGTAATGTTTTCTGGTCTTTAACCCTGGACTGGGAGTGTCTTGGGGCAAGACTTATGCCTCTTTTCTACTCATTGACTCATTTGCTCACACATTAATGATTCAACAAGTGTATAATTCATATTTAGATCCATGCACTTGCCAGAGAAGGTGGCAATGAATGTTTGTTGAATGGTTGCATAAATAAATGTTGAAATAAGTGAATAAATGAATGACCAAACTAGAGTGGACTACAAACACAAAGATACGCTGCTTCTACTTTGTAAGTAGACCTGGGACGCGCACTGGTTGTTGATGACCAGAAGCTGCCATCACAGGGTAATGTATGACTGCCTCTCTTCCAGAACATTGTGTAGCAAGGTTCAGGAAAAGGCAGTGTGATGAGAGTGAGATTAAGCAGTTTGATAACATCAGTCTCCGATCACCATTTCTCATGGCGGACTGAATGATGAATGCTTGCCTGACAGGCATCTATAGAAATTCCTGGAGCACCTGTCTTTTGCCTTCCAGTGTAGTTCGTCTCTTCTATCTCTGAATAGAAGTGAGGAAATGCGTTTCAACATTAATATTATCTCAGCAGATCAAGGGCTGGTTTTGTTTCTTGGAATTTCCCAATAGGAGATTGTTTTATTGTACTTCCTTTGACCTCTCGGGTAACTGGACCCAGGTTAGAGTATTGTTTGACTAGATCATTAACGTGTCCATAAGTGGAACAGAGGGAAATAAACCTTGGACCTTTATAACAACCAGTTTTGCAAGGCAGAGCAACTATATTTTATCTAAAACTAACATCAGAAAATGAACTTGGGAACCAAAAATTGGCTAAGGTGTCTGGCTGATATTCTCTTAAAGGTAAAACATGAAGAGCTCTAATTTTTTAATTCCAGGGAGAGAATTGGAGGGAAATGTAGTATCAAATTGAACCTTTTCCTTTTCATGTTACAAATGACCAAATTCAGTCCTGGAGATTTAAAGATCATTCAGCTACGTGTTTGCAGAACCAACAGTAGAATCAGATTTGTAGAATCCTATATCATTCTTTTTGTGCCTTTGTTTGGTTTTGTTTTACCATGTGGTTGGTCTTCAGACAGTTTACTGTGTTCTGGCCCAGAACTCACTGATTTTCTCAGTGTTCAACAAGACTTACTAATAATATTTGTAAGAGATGCTCAGCACCATGGAGTGTTCAGGGATGAGTTAGGCATCCTTGAATCAGTCTTCATGATGACCACAGATTACTTGAAACCATGGCATCATCTTATTATAGAGTACCCCAATCTGTAGTGTAGGACCAATGAAAGAAAAGGTTTCTTAAGAACCTGAAAACTGAATCTGCTGTTGTGCCCCACAGTAGAATCTGACAGCGTGTTACCAACCATCATTTTGGTAGCCATCTGTCTAGACATCCAGGGACTCTCTTTCAGGGTAGTAAGCAGGATGTTGATTTGTGCACCAGTCCCGCATTTTCCATTTCTTAGAATTGTTATCCGATATTTCTGCAGGGGGTCTTTGGCTTTACTTACCCAAATCTCAAATTAAATCCTTTGTGATCATTGTTGGTAAGTGGAAGAAGCTGTTCTCACAGTGAGTGGCAGTCTCCTACATTCACACAGCAAGGATTTGCCAGAAATAAAGCTGAGGTCAGAAATTAAAAATTGGTGGCCTTCACCCCAAGTTTGGCCCCAAAGTGTGAAGAACCTTAATTTGTTTGAGGTATAGCTCATGTTGATTCATATTGTATTTTAAATCTGAACTGGTTGATAACATCTAAATACTGAGAAATTGTTACTACTAATCTGGATTTCCAGACTTACCCCCCAAAATACTGGAAATTTTTCCTACAATTGGTCTGCATTTCCACATGTCAATGACTACTTGGAAATCAGTAGCCACTAGTTATTTAGACAAAGCATGCACTTTCCAGTGTGCTGCACTCCCTATAACTTTATATTACTTTTACAAAGCAGAGCTTCGGTGGATGATGCCATTAATTGCATATGACCTACCCGCTTCATCTATGTATCGACACCTAGCTCTGTGGGTATTGGGCTTGCAATCCCTACTCTAGATAATAATGAAAATACCTTTGATTAATTTAGAATTTATTTACATTTATATTAGTTTTCATTTGATTAGTGTATCATATTTACTAATTGCTTTCTTATAATTTACAGGTCTCACAACTCCATGAAAAGTATAAGATAGTTATAGTTATGCCCATTTCTCAGCTAAGGGACTGAATCTTGAATAAGCAGAGGAATTTTATTAAAGTATCCAGATATCCTGAAATTATCCATCCCAAATTTCTTTCTGTGACATCTTGACTTCACAACCAAGGCAATAGATGCTATACCCTGAAGAATAAGAAATACACAGGTGTCTTTTCACCCTTGTATTACCACATCACTGTTGATGCAAACTTGCATCAATATACAATAGTAGTAATTAAGTTTCTTTAAAATAAAAATATTGGCCTTTAAGAAGCTGAATTTTTTGATTGATAACATTGTTTTACTATAAATGTTTGGGTTTTAATTTAAATTCTACCATTGAACATTAGAGCAATAAGGAACTTTGTGCAACTTAGTCTACCTCCTTTGTTTTACAGATGGTAAGACTAAAATGCAAAGAAATCAATGGCCTATCATGGTCATTTCAGTCTTGCTTGTATAATATGTATTCTTTAAAAAGGACTTAATTAGTTCAAAGAACATGCACATGAGCAGGGGAGATATCAAATAAATCATTATTATTATTATTATTTGCAGTTTTTGGTCAGGACTGGGATTGAACCCGCCACCTCCGGCATATGGGGTTGGCGCCCTACTCCTTTGAGCCACAGGCGCTGCCTGACATCAAATAAATTAAAGATTATTCTTACCTGCCTTTAAAGAACTGAAACTTACTCTATGTAGTTGCAAACTACAACCCATTAAAGAAGCCAATACAAGATTATATTGAATTTGCCATATTACAAAAGATATGTTACATACTATGCCACAGTTGATACTAGAATAAGTTTTCACTAAAATCCATTCATTCAGCAGGTTGGAGTTTTCATTTTTCTTCTCTTTTTTCCTTTTCCTTTTACTTTGTTTCCTTTTATCTTTTCCTTTTCTTTCTTTCGTTTCCTCTTCTTTCCTTTTTCTTTTTGATGTGTTATAGGATAGAGTACACAAAGTTGATCATTTTACTGTCTGGGCCAAAGGAACAGAATTTAGAAACACAAAGAATAGAGCTGTGGGCGCTAATCCACCAACATGGAGGGAAGGGGCAAGATTTCCGGCCATGGAGGGGCATGCAGGACAGCAGGTGGAATCCCGCCATGGGGATACAGGCTGATCTGTAGTATGGGGCCAATGTTTGGGAGTCAGAACATAAGTCTAATCATAAGTTCACCTACCAGGGAAATGGCTCCCACTGCATAGCCCAACATAACTGGGCTAACACATGTTTTGTTACATATTCACATGTTTTACTGTTGGACGTTGGATTGTTGGGTTGGGGAGGTCTATTGTGGTCAGAGGGAAAAGGGGAAGGGTGGTGTGTTCTGTGGATCTTGGTGCAATGCAGCAGGTCACAACCTTTAGACAGTTCATGAGAACAAAGAATGCAACCCAAGATTCTGGTGAAGGGCTATCTAAAGGGTATGGCGCGTTTATCCAAACAGGCAGGGCTTTATCTTTAACCCTTAGTGTGGCAGGATAGAAAATGCTCTCGGTACAAATGAGGAAGTCACAGCTGAGGAAGTGAGAGAAAGCTGAAAGTCAGTGGACAAAAGTTTGGGGATTCACTAATCACACTCCAAAGTCTCATTCAGTAACCAGAAAGCTGAGATGTAGCCTCATCAGTTGAGAAGTATAGACAGGTAAAATACCTCCAACTCTGTTCGGGATCAGCTCATAACTGAGCTAGTCTGGAGAAAACATCGGCGGCCATCACTGAGAGAGTCAGAGAACATAGAGCTGACAAAGAAAAATGTCAATGATTTTATTTTCGTTTCTATGCTTTTGAAAAAATGGGTGTTATCTAATTAGTGGTATGCTTATCATACATATTACAATAAATCTAAAGGTAGAACACTGAAAAAATAAATTATTTCACATATTTCTTTTTTAACTAAAGTTTATACATTTAAATAATTTAATTTTTTTCACTAGTATGATGCATCTGCCATGGACATTAGAACATTTCTGTCTCTGAAAGTATTAGCAAATTACACAGGAACATCAAGAATTTCAACTACCATTCTTCATTTTTCAAAAAACAAGCCTCTATGTTGTTATGGAAGAAAAGAGTAATTAAAAAAAATCGCTTTATAGGCTTTGGGGTTTTGCATTATAGTTTGAAATTAGGAATCAAAACAAAGAATGAAAGCATGTACGTACACTTAAATATTGAATGAGAATTCTGCTCTTTGGGAAAGAAAAAGCTAATTGATCTTCTACATCTTCTGTGGGCTTGGTTCCACATGTGTAATAATGCAGTGGCTACCGTTTCCTGGGAGTTTGAAGTATATGAGAAGATCATTTGATTTTAGCTTTGCTCTGGGATGCCTCTCTCCCCACCAGGCCCTGAGAGACAATCCCATCTCAGTCATCTGCAGAGGATTATCTGCTTTCAATTTGTACATGGCAAACCATTCAGAGGCAAGTAAAGACTGGTTTGCTTTCCGCACATTAAGGGAAAGTGACAAAGTTGCTTGATACCCATGTAGTTTATAATTTACATAGAATTTTCCTACATACTTTTTTCGCATATGCATTTTCATATGCATTTTTTTGGCCACTGGACTCTTCTGAGGCTGGCAGGGCAAGTACTATGTTCTTCACTCTGTAGCTGCACGAACTGAGGCACCGAGGGGTGACATGAGTTGCACAAGGTCACTCTACCAGCACATGTGTGGGGGCCAAACTGGAATCACAGCATCAGAACCCTCTGTGTGTGTCTGTATATGCATAAATGTGTGTCTGCATTTGTGCTGTGTATGTGTGTGGGTATGTATATACAATAAAACTTCTATAACATGGGGGTAGCACCTGTGGCTCAGTCGGTAAGGCGCAGGCCCCATATACTGAGGGTGGCGGGTTCAAACCCGGCCCCGGCCAAACTGCAACAAAAAAATAGCTGGGTGTTGTGGCGGACGCCTGTAGTCCCAGCTACTCGGGAAGCTGAGGCAAGAGAATCGCCCAGGAGTTGGAGGTTGCTGTGAGCTGTGTGTGATGCCCTGGCACTTTACCGAGGGCCATAAAGTGAAACTCTGTCTCGACCAAAAAAAAAAAAAGGAAAAAAAAAAAAAAGTAAAACTTCTATAAGATGACCACCTAAGGGACTGTAACAAACAGGTCAACGTACTGAGGTGGTCAACGTAAGGAACTAGGCCTACTGTGCTGATACATACATGCACATCCACTCTATGAAAATTAGGTCAACTTAAGGAGGAGGTCAGCATCGGGAGGGGGTCACAGATGAAGGTTCCACTGCATTTGTGGGTGTGTCTATGTGTGTGTTCATGTGGTTGTGTATGGGTGGTGTGGTCCCATTTTACCCCTTTTATCCTAACAAGAAATGAGAAGAAAATAATTTTCAATTTAGCTAACCCAGGAAAGGTTTCTGTTACAAAATTCTTCCTTTGCCCCCTTAAAAAAAAATGGACAAATTAACCAGAGGAGTTAAGGCCAAAGACAGTTCCTTTTTGGTAGGCTGGAGTGGACGGTGGAAGGAAGAGGGTGAAGAGAAGTGGAGAGGAGAGATGGGAGCCTGCCGGAGGGCTGGGAGCCCCGCTGCAGAGCGGAGGAAGCCGTGCCTGGAGAGCGTGGTCGGATTCGTTTCCCTTCACGGGGCAGCTTTGCTTTCCTAGATGGAAGTCCCCGAGCATCCATTCAATCCATCTCAACAGGCAGTTATTGAACACAAACCATGTGTTCAGTCGTGAGCAGAGCACCCTGGGGGGCATAAAGGAACATATTACACAGCTCCCATGGTGTAAAGGAGTGTGCAATCTTGCTGGGGCGGGGGTGGGGGGCGATGCAGTGAAGACGGATCTAGATACATGACAACAAAGTGCCCATCTGAACCACTGTAATGTGTGGCACAAGCAGCAGATGTGTTGGGAAGTCAGATAGAGGAGAAATGGATAGTCACAATAGTTTTGAGTGAAATCTTTGTGAAGAAAATGAAGCTGAAGGTGGAAGATGAATAAGAAATTATTGAATCGTGGGATTAGAATTGGCCAAGTAACACAGAGTACTCAGCCTAACCTGCCCCACTCCCAAACCAGAATCCTCTACAAAGTTTTAGACACCCAGGCGTTTAGCTTCAATGTGAACAGTTCCAGATAGAGAGATTCTTGCTACTAGGAGAGGCATCCAACTATATTTTAAGACTATCTCGTAAACTTACCTTTAGAAAGTACTTTCCTATTTTGAGCTAAATTCTACCTCCTTCTTCCTCTCATTCTCTGTTCATTGCTGTGCCCTCTGTCTTTAGAATCATCCAGAATGATCCTAATGTATCCTCCATGAGGAAAAACCTTTAAGTATTTGAAAAGAGCCCTTTTGTCTCCCTAAGTTCATTTTTTTTTTTTTCGGAGATAGAGTCTCACCCTTGGTAGAGTGCTATGGCGTCAGCTCACAGCAACCTCAAATTCTTGGGCTTAAGCAATTCTCTTGCCTCAGTCTCCCAAGTAGCTGGGACTACAGGCACCTGCCATGACACTTGACTATTTTTTTGTTGCAGTTGTTTAGCTGGCCCGGGTCAGGTTCAAACCGGCCACCCTCAATGTTTGTGGCTGGCACCGTAACCACTGTGCTATGGACACTGAGCCCCTATGGTCATTTCTAATATTGAACAAATACTCATTTAGATGCTAGCTTTTGATTCTTGGTACACAAAGCAGCACTTAGTACTCAAGTACAGACTCAACTTGTCCAGAATCACTGAATGCAGAGTGTGGTTGAGACCAGACATAAAACCACAGATTCTTATAATTAAAAATGACTTGTGACGTCACCTGGCCCAACTGTTCTCCTTTATTTATAGATACAGAGACTAATATGCCCAGGGTTTTATCCTAGAAAACACAGAGAATATGTTCCCTTTGGGTGTATTAATCCCTATCAATTTCTCTAATGTCTCTTAAACTCAAGCTGAGTCCTACATTGCTCAGAATCATTTGGCCTATAAAGCCTACTAGAGATTCATTCAGAGACCAATGAAGTGCCACCTTTTAATCCATTTATGTGAGCCTTCTTAAATGCAGGACTATAGGTAGTATTTTTCAAATTACTTTTAGGAACGCTTTACTGAACACCACTATCACTGAGTAAACATGATGAGAGGAAGAGAGCTGGTCAAAATCTCCTGTATGAAAAGGAGTTGTAGGGTCAAAACATCAAAGTACCTGGACCCACGATCAATTTTATCTTTATTAAAAGTTTGATAAGTCAGGCATGGTGACTTGAGGATGTAATCCCAGCACTTTTGGAGGCCAAGGCAGGACAATCACTCTGTCTCTATGAAAAATTTAAAAACTTAGCCAGTCATGGTAACATGTCCCTCTAGTCCCAGCTACTCAGGATACTGAGTCAGGAGAATCGCTTGAGCCCAGGAGTTCCAGGTTCCAATTAGCTATGATCGTTCATGCTACTACACTCTAGCTTGGGTGGCAGAATGAGACCCCAACCTCTTAAAAAAATTAGATAACCTGTATTGGCCCTCAAATGTAAGATGTTACAAAGAACATAATACCACTAACAAAGTGTTCCAAAAATAAGTTGACCACAATCCAATTGGTTTTAGAGCCAATGTTCAGTTTGTAGGAAATATGAGAAATAGAGAAACTAGTTAAATGACAAGAGAAGCAGACACTACCTAACATGGAATATTCTGACTTACTTTCTCCACTAAGTCAATGATGAGGTCATGAGGTCAAGAGGAGGATAAATAAACAAAAAGGGAAGGGAAACCAGACAGTTCTGGATTAAGGGAAATTTAGATTAAATATAAAATAATAAAATATAACAAATCGATATTGTTTACCTTCCACCTGAACAAACCAACTTAAAAAATCATTTTTAAGGCAAAAGGGTAATTAATTATGGATTTGATATTAAATGATACTAAGAAATTATTGTTAAATTTGTTATGTGTAGTAACGGCATTTTGATTATGCAGGACAATGATATCTTTGGCATGAAAACGAAAGCATTTTAAAGTGGAACCAACTAAGGTATATGATTCAAATTGCTCCAGCAGAAAGAAATGAGTACATAAAGGTGAGGGTGGGGTGGGAAACACGGATGAAACAAACACAGCGGTGATGGCTGTCAAAACCAGGTGACCGCACACTGATTTTCTGTACATTGGACAATTTTTTTTTATTTTTTATTTTTTTTGTAGAGACAGAGTCTCACGTTATGGCCCTCGGTAGAGTGCCGTGGCCTCACACAGCTCACAGCAACCTCCAACTCCTGGGCTTAAGCGATTCTCTTGCCTCAGCCTCCCGAGTAGCTGGGACTAACATTGGACAATTTTTATAATCAAAAGTTTACAAATTCACAGTAGCAAAGAGGAGCTCTAAGACTTAATGCTTCACTTCATATCTTAGATCACTGACACTTAACAAAGAAATTGAGTAGCAACATTCAGAACGTACTGAGGGTACTTTCAGTGATGATAGCTGTGTTTGGCTTTTGAGGTGCGGTAAGAACTTGCTCTTGATTAAAAGTTGAGAGAACTGAAAATTCCTTCATTATAAAGCAGTGAACATTCCTAGAAGAAATTCGCAGAGCGATTACAGGAGATCATTTTATTCCTATTTCTACTTACGTCAGTTTAGGGATGAGAGTTTAAAACTTGAAACAAAACCAAACAAGCAAACAAAAAAACTAAAAGTGCTTAATAAACAGTAGATTAACATGAAATGAGATCATTACTTTGAAATCATTTGTTGTCCGTGGTCTCATTTTGCACATCACAGCCTCTCATGCAATGTCAGATGTGAGAGGAACAAGCCTTGAGAACCGGCTGAGAGCAGGCGCATTGTAAGGGGGCCATAGTCAACAGACTCTGCCAGCCCAGCCCCACTCCCGCTGGTGTGAATTTGAACACATCTTTTCTGCTCACCAGATGATTATGTCTCACAGGCCCAGCCAATCCCGTTCAGCTGGCTCTTTTGCTAGTGTCTATTTGCCTTAGGGCTATAGGAAAAATGTACTATCAGCCAGGAAGCACAAATTGCTTCTCTCTCCTTGTCAATAATTTGAGATACCTGTCTGCTTTATGGGCAAGCAGGAAATCCTCCGTCTGCAAGGTGCTTGTGTTTACCAAATCTCCCCTTGTTTGATCAAAAAAAAAAAAAATGAAAAAGGGGTATTTTATTTCTTTGAGCAGAAAAGTCAAAAGTGGCTGATGTTAATACTAAAATCATCAAACACAATCATGTAATTACTTACTGGTTTCTTGGACACACTACCTTTTCAGCTGAAATCTTGAATATACACTTAAGCTGTCCAGTCATCCTTGACTACGGTTGAAGAACTTCTGAAGCCAACAGAAGAACTTTCTTCACTCACTCATTCATTATCTAATAAGAATGCTTCAAATACCAGGCACAGGGCTAAGGTTCTGGGGACACAATTGTGGAAATTATGGGCCTGGTCCCCACCACAGAACCCAAAATCTAGAGAAGAGGACAGAGTTGAAAGAGCAAAGATGTTTGATATTTGACAAAGAGGTGAGGGAAGGCCTGCTTGAAAAACATGTTTCAAGTTGCAATCTGAAGGATGAGACGGTAGGTATTAGATGGAGGACGGGGAGAGGTTGATCATTGAGATGGGGACAACTGTGGATGAAGAAGACAGTACAGGTTTGCTCCCTAAAACAGTGTCAGTCACACGCCAAATATTGTTAAATTGCTGCATTAATGTAAGTATGTAAAGAGTTGTAAATTTGTTTTTTCAATATGTGATATCTCAGTTACACAGGGTGGACATGAAGTTTGTGTGCACTTTACTGTGTTAAACTATTTTAAATTACACATGAACTCTATGTCCGCCCTCTATATAAGAGAAGAAAAACCAGAATTTTTAACGTTAGAAGGGTTTACCTGCCTTGCTTTTCTCGTGAGATTTATAGATTCCAAGCGATTAACCACAGCCTCCGCTTCCATTGATTTCTCATAACTCTCACCGCCTGTGCTCCTCGCTGTGTGCTGCCACACTGCACAGCAATGCAGGGAGGATGGTAAGATGACCTTCTGCTCACCCACATTGCCTTTTTGAAGTACTAATCATGCCAGGAGAAACATCAGTGAGATTAGAATTGGTGTGCCTCAACTGGAACACCCAAGCAATAGTCACTTGAATGAAGAGGCTGCTGATTTTTCTCTCGCATAAAGAATACTAAAGATAATTCAGAGCTAAGAGGACAGCTCCAAAGTTCAGGGATGAGACCTCCCGCCAATTGGTACTCCCATCCTTAGCATGGCTTGCATTCTCAAAGTCATCCAAGGTTGGAGAGGGCTGCCACTGCCACAACCATAATAGGGACAGAGATCTGAGCAACAAGAAGGAGGAGAGGCAAAAGGCCATACCTGCCAGCACAGGCAGCACAGGCAGTTCTCTTTACAGCTCTGCCCAAGGCCAGGCAGGTGCAGGTGGCTCACTCCTAGAATCCCAGCACTCTGGGAGGCTGAGGTGGGAGGATCCCTTGAGCTCAAGGGATCGAGACCAGCCTGAGCAAAGTGAGATCTGATCTCTATTAAAGTTACTTCCTTCGTATTAACCTGGATGGAAGTGGAAGACATTATTCTTAGTAAAGCATCACAAGAATTGAGAAGCATGAATCCTATGTACTCAATTTTGATATGAGGACAATTAATGACAATTAAGGTTATGGGGGGGGGAGGGAAAGCAGAAAGAGGGACGGAGGGAGGGGGGTAGGGCCTTGGTGTGTGTCACACTTTATGGGGGCAAGACATGATTGCAAGAGGGACTTTACCTAACAATTGCAATCAGTGTAACCTGGCTTATTGTACCCTCAATGAATCCCCAACAATAAAAAAAAGAAAAAGAAAAATTAGCAGGTTGTGATGGGGACCTATAATCTCAGGTACTTGGGAGGTTTAGGCAGGAGTTTCCCTTAAGCCCAGGAGTCTGATGTCACTGTGAGCTGTGACACCATGGCATTCTATCCTGGGTAGCAGAGTGAGACTCTGAGACTCTATCCAAAAAAAGAAAAAACTTCCTCAGAGGCTACCAAATGATTAAATGATGTTATAGCCTTTATTACCTGTGAAAGAGGTTAGGAAAAAAATAGGCTTGGCTGATCATTCGCCCATTTGTTCAGTCTGGGTACACTGTTGCCCCTACTGACACTAACCTTACCCAGAACGGAAAGGGGAGCAGATGTTCTGTAGGAAACAGGCAGCCCCTATCACAGTAGCTGTTACCTGACAGATCCTCACCATGTGCCAGGCACGGTCCAGGCACGTTAATAATGTGATTTGTATTTAATTCCACAGCATTTTTGTGAGGTGGGTGCCATCATCCACAACTTTGCAGATATTTCAAGCTACAAATTAGAGGCAATAAACAAACATAGCCTTTCTACAGACAATAAACAGGAAAAGCACTGGGCTGGTAGCATCTACTGCCAGAGATGTACACAGAAATGTACCTTTGGAATCGAAGCATGTCAAGTTCCTGAGTGGAAGTGTCCATTGATTGCTCCTTTCTTTTTTCCACTCCTATGAGGACTGCGCCTTGCAGGTAGGAAGTACTCAAGGAGATTTTCCGTCTGGGTGTCAGGAGAAAGCCAGGGCAGGTTGGGTGTATCATCCCCATAAAATCCTGTTGCACAGGGCAGCGCCTGTGGCTCAGTCGGTAGGGCGCCGGCCCCATATACCGAGGGTGTCGGGTTGAAACCCGGCCCCGGCTGAACTGCAACCAACAAATAGCCGGGCGTTGTGGCGGGCGCCTGTAGTCCCAGCTACTCGGGAGGCTGAGGCAAGAGAATCACTTAAGCCCAGGAGTTGGAGGTTGCTGTGAGCTGTGTGATGCCATGGCACTCTACCGAGGGCCATAAAGTGAGACTCTGTCTCTACAAAAAAAAAAAAAAAAAATCCTGCTTCACAACACAGATGCCTCTTTCTGCCTTCTCGCCATTCAGGGTTGGCCTCTCCTCTCCGGGCCGAGCCCAGCTTCATAGGAGATTGCAGACAGGACCCACGTCTGCTTCCAGCTGCTCCCTCTGTCCAGGCAGGGGCAATTTTGAAAGGAACCCAAGTAACAGTTCCTTCTTCTACAGTTCTGGGGAACAAAAATAGGAACTATGGAAGGTAGAGAATAAAATAGAGCCCAATTTATTCCCAAGTTGTAAATCATACTTATGTCACAGCTAATGCCTTCCACATCTAGCAACCCTCCAGAGAAATAAACACTAACAATGCAAAACAGAGTCATTTGCAAATGACTCACACCCTGGTATTTTCTCAGTGAAGACCCAGTCTGATGAATCTAGGCTATTGTTTACTTTGACTCTTTTTCGCAGAAGTACCCTAACAACTTTAGCTATGAGTAATCAGAGACTAAGTACACTTCCTCAGAACATCATTTGTTCTGAGTAAGAGAAAAAAGAAAATCTATGAAGGCAAGGATACATAGTATCTGTTATCAAATACTTCTTCCAATAACACAGGCAGAAACAAGGGATTATGTGTCAGAAAGAACAAACAAAACCTGGAAACCCCCATCGTCAAAAGGTAGAACTATCTTTAGTCAATATGGAGCCTTTCTGGAGCTTTTTTTGCTTATCTCCGTCTCTTTAACAGGGACAGTAGATGGTGTACAAAAATATGCATTCTGTTTCCTTCTCTCTTCACGGTTCTCTCCATTTCCACCTCCCTTTTGTGGCATGTCCAACGCTAACTCTATAACATTTATTATCCACCTGCCAGGATGGTTGTCACGTCTTAAATGAGATAAGCCATATAAAGTGCTCGGTATAAATACATTGCTGTTTTGAAAATAGCTGGTTGTAAAAAAAAAATAAAACATTAAAAGTAAGCTAAAACTTTACTGAATGGACTACAGCTGTTGTTTTCAAACTGTGCCTTCTTGGACCCCAGATTTCCTGGGGAGGTACAGGAGAGGCAGCTTGAGGCAATAAAGGGGAAGGATGGTGACATGATATTTATCTAGAATTCTCTTCAAGATGTCTTTTTTTTTTTTTTTTTTGTCTTTTTGGAGACAGAGTCTCACTCTGTCACACTAGGTAGAGAGCCAGGGCATCATGACAGCCACTTCAAACTCCTGTGCTCAAGCTACTGGCTGTGTGAGGTGCCTCATGCCTGTATCTTAGCTCTCTGGGGGATGCTAAGCTGGAGGTGGATTGCTTGAGCTCAGGTGTTGAGACTGGCCTGAACAAGAGCAAGATCCCATCTTTACTAAAAATGGAAAAAACTATCATCTGTCATGGCAGGTGATACTGTCAACTACTAAGATGCTTTTTGGGGAAAAAAAATCACTATATTCAATAAATGTGCTATCATAATGTGAACTGCGTGAATGTAACCCTTTATGTGTTGTAGTCACTTTAGACTCCCCAGTGCCTAGCTGTGTGCTTACCACATGGTAAAGGATCAGGAGCATATGTTGAATGAAGCATTAAATAGAGTCCCAAGTGAAATTGTTGAGACATGTCACTACTTTTTTCTATTTTCTCTATGTAAAAAACATTTTACTTGCATCTTAAAAAAATCCCGATGGATCTATCCATTTCTCCACATTTGCATGTCTAAAAGAACAAATGAGTCATTCATTTATTTTCCCATTTCTTAAAGACATCTTTCATGAACTTCTGTAATATTCCACTGCTGGATATTTTTAAGATTCACCCATCCCTGCCCTGAAATTGCTCCCAATCAAAAAGAAAAAAATTAGGGTACAAATATTACTATACATGTAAAAAGATCCGTGCTATAATTAAAGAGTTAACAACGTGCCTCACAGGAAGATAGATACTTGATCTGCCTGGGGGGACTCAGAAAGGCTTCCCAAAGGATACAATTCTTAATCTAGTCTGTGAAGAATGAAGAAGATTTCACCATTTACTATATCCTCACGGCAAATGATTTAACCCATAGTAAAAATAAATCTGTCGTTTCACAATAGGGTTTGTCATATGTAAAAGACACTGGCAGGCAAGATCTAGACAACGGCACCAAACTCATAGAACTCTGAGAGTATACATTCATTGGTGCTGGTGAAGTACAGTGTTAGGCTGCTAGAAAGCAGCAGACAAATTGTAATAATATTTACCTTCTGGGCAGATATTATTTCTTTTTTTTTTTTTTAAAAGAGTAATCATTTATTAACACACACATATCTTTGTATCCAGGAACCCTTTGAAAATATAACTTCTAGGACAGTGAAAAACAAGTAGGGAGACAAATAAAGATAAATTGTATTGTGTTCATCAATAGAATCCTTACATAGTAAAAATAAACAATTACCCCTGCAAGTATTAACAAGGAAAAAAACTTACAAGACATAATGTGAATTAAAGTATATTTTCTTTTTTTTTTTTTTTTTTTTTATTGTTGGGGATTCATTGAGGGTACAATAAGCCAGTTACACTGATTGCAATTGTTAGGTAAAGTCCCTCTTGCAATCATGTCTTGCCCCCATAAAATGTGACACACACTAAGGCCCCACCCTCCTCCCTCCATCCTTCTTTCTGCTTCCCCCCCCATAACCTTAATTGTCATTAATTGTCCTCATATCAAGATTGAGTACATAGGATTCATGCTTCTCCATTTTTGTGATGCTTTACTAAGAATAATGTCTTCCACTTCCATCCAGGTTAATACGAAGGATGTAAAGTCTCCATTTTTTTTAATGGCTGAATAGTATTCCATGGTATACATATACCACAGCTTGTTAATCCATTCCTGGGTTGGTGGGCATTTAGGCTGTTTCCACATTTTGGCAATGGTAAATTGAGCTGCAATAAACAGTCTAGTACAAGTGTCCTTATGATAAAAGGATTTTTTTCCTTCTGGGTAGATGCCCAGTAATGGGATTGCAGGATCGAATGGGAGGTCTAGGTTGAGTGCTTTGAGGTTTCTCCATACTTCCTTCCAGAAAGGTTGTACTAGTTTGCAGTCCCACCAGCAGTGTAAAAGTGTTCCCTTCTCTCCACATCCACGCCAGCATCTGCAGTTTTGAGATTTTGTGATGTGGGCCATTCTCACTGGGGTTAGATGATATCTCAGGGTTGTTTTGATTTGCATTTCTCTAATATATAGAGATGATGAACATTTTTTCATGTGTTTGTTAGCCATTCGTCTGTCGTCTTTAGAGAAAGTTCTATTCATGTCTCTTGCCCATTGATATAAGGGATTGTTGGCTTTTTTCATGTGGATTAATTTGAGTTCTCTATAGATCCTGGTTATCAAGCTTTTGTCTGATTGAAAATATGCAAATATCCTTTCCCATTGTATAGGTTGTCTCTTTGCTTTGGTTATTGTCTCCTTAGCTGTACAGAAGCTTTTCAGTTTAATGAAGTCCCATTTGTTTATTTTTGTTGTTGTTGCCATTGTCATGGCAGTCTTCTTCATGAAGTCTTCCCCCAGGCCAATATCTTCCAGTATTTTTCCTATGCTTTCTTTGAGGATTTTTATTGTTTCATGCCTTAAATTTAAGTCCTTTATCCATCTTGAATCAATTTTTGTGAGTGGGGAAAGGTGTGGGTCCAGTTTCAGTCTTTTACATGGAGACATCCAGTTCTCCCAACACCATTTATTGAATAGGGAGTCTTTCCCCCAAGGTAAGTTCTTGTTTGGTTTATCAAAGATTAGGTGGTTGTAAGATGTTAGTTTCATTTCTTGGTGTTCAATTCGATTCCAAGTGTCTATGTCTCTGTTTTTGTGCCAGTACCATGCTGTCTTGAGCACTATGGCTTTGTAGTACAGACTAAAATCTGGTATGCTGATGCCCCCAGCTTTATTTTTGTTACTAAGAACTGCCTTAGCTATACGGGGTTTTTTCCGGTTCCATACAAAACGCAGAATCATTTTTTCCAAATCTTGAAAGTACGATGTAGGTACTTTGATAGGAATGGCATTGAATAGGTAGATTGCTTTGGGAAGTATAGACATTTTAACAATGTTGATTCTTCCCATCCATGAGCATGGTATGTTCTTCCATTTGTTAATATCCTCTGCTATTTCCTTTCTGAGGAGTTCATAGTTTTCTTTATAGAGGTCCTTCACCTCCTTCGTTAGGTATATTCCTAGGTATTTCATTTTCTTTGAAACTATGGTGAAGGGAGTTGTGTCCTTAATTAGCTTCTCATCTTGACTGTTATTGGTGTATACAAAGGCTACTGACTTGTGGACATTGATTTTATATCCTGAAACATTACTGTATTTTCTGATGACTTCTAGGAGTCTTGTGGTTGAGTCTTTGGGGTTCTCTAAGTATAAGATCATGTCGTCAGCAAAGTGGGAGAGTTTGACCTCCTCTGCTCCCATTTGGATTCCCTTTATTTCCTTGTCTTGCCTAATTGTATTGGCTAGAACTTCCAGCACTATGTTGAATAGTAAAGGTGACAGAGGACAACCTTGTCTGGTTCCAGTTCTAAGAGGAAAAGCTTTCAGTTTTACTCCATTCAGTAAAATATTGGCTGTGGGTTTGTCATAGATAGCTTCAATCAGTTTTAGAAATGTGCCACCTATGCCTATACTCTTCAGTGTTCTAATTAGAAAAGGATGCTGGATTTTATCAAATGCTTTTTCTGCATCTATTGAGAGGATCATGTGATCTTTATTTTTGCCTCTGTTAATATGGTGGATAACGTTTATGGACTTGCGTATGTTAAACCAGCCTTGCATCCCTGGGATGAAGCCTACTTGATCATGATGAATGACTTTTTTGATGATAAGCTGTAATCTATTGGCTAGGATTTTGTTGAGAATTTTTCCATCTATATTCATGAGTGAGATTGGTCTGAAATTCTCCTTTTTGCTTGGGTCTTTTCCTGGTTTTGGTATCAGGGTGATGTTTGCTTCATAGAATGTGTTGGGGAAGATTCCTTCTTCCTCAATTTTTTGGAATAATTTCTGCAGTACAGGAATAAGCTCTTCCTTGAAGGTTTGATAGAATTCTGGAGTGAAGCCATCTGGACCAGGGCATTTTTTAGTTGGAAGCTTTTTTATTGTTTCTTTGATCTCAGTGCTTGAAATTGGTCTGTTCAGGAGGTCTATTTCTTCCTGGCTAAGTCTAGGGAGAGGGTGTGATTCCAAATATTGATCCATTTCCTTCACATTGTCAAATTTCTGGGCATAGAGTTTCTGGTAGTATTCAGAGATGATCTCTTGTATCTCTGTGGGATCAGTTGTTATTTCCCCTTTATCGTTTCTGATTGAGGTTATTAGAGATTTTACTTTTCTATTTCTAGTTAGTCTGGCCAATGGTTTATCTATTTTATTTATTTTTTCAAAAAACCAACTCCTTGTTTCATTAATTTTCTGAATGATTCTTTTGTTTTCAATTTCATTGATCTCTGATTTGATTTTGGATATTTCTTTTCTTCTACTGGGTTTAGGCTTAGATTGTTCTTCTTTTTCCAATTCCATAAGATCTCTTGTGAGATTGTTGATGTGCTCTCTTTCTGTTTTTCGAATGTAGGCATCTAAAGCGATGAATTTTCCTCTCAAAACTGCTTTTGCAGTATCCCACAGGTTTTGGTAGCTTGTGTCTTCATTGTTGTTATGCTCAAGGAAGTTAATGATTTCCTGTTTTATTTCTTCCTTCACCCATCTGTTATTCAACAGAAGATTGTTTAATTTCCATGCCTTTGGGTGGGGTTGAGCATTTTTGTTAGAGTTGAGTTCCATCTTTAGTGCCTTATGGTCTGAAAAGATACAAGGTAAAATTTCAATTCTTTTGATTCTGTTGATATTTGTTTTGTGTCCCAGGATATGATCAATTTTGGAGAATGTTCCATGGGGTGATGAGAAGAATGTATATTCTTTATCTTTGGGGTGGAGTGTTCTATATACGTCTATCAAGCATAGTTGGTCTAGGGTCTCATTTAAATCTCTTACATCTTTGTTTAATTTCTGTTTAGAGGATCTGTCCAGCTCTGTAAGAGGTGTGTTAAAGTCCCCTGTTATGATGATATTATCAGATATCATATTGCTCAGACTGAGTAAGGTCTGCTTCAAGAATCTGGGAGCATTTAAATTGGGTGCATAAATATTTAGAATTGAAATGTCTTCTTGTTGTAGTTTTCCCTTGACCAATATAAAGTGACCATCTTTGTCTTTTTTGACTTTAGTTGCTTTAAATCCACATGTATCTGAAAATAAGATTGCAACTCCTCTTTTCTTCTGAATTCCATTTGCCTGAAAAATTGTCTTCCAACCCTTGACTCGGAGCTTTAATTTGTCTTTTGAAGCCAGGTGTGTTTCTTGCAGACAGCAAATGGATGGCTTGTGTTTTTTAATCCAGTCAGCCAATCTATGTCTCTTCAGTGGGGAATTCAAGCCATTAACATTTATTGAGATAATGGATAAGTGTGGTAGTATTCTATTCGTCTTATTTTGTGAGAGTCCATTGCTTAGTTTTGTCTTTTGCATCAGTGTGGAGGTTAGGTTCTGTCCTTTGATTTCTGAGTTCTTACTTTGCTGCTGATCCATTGTGGTGGTCAGTGTGCAGAACAGGTTGAAGTATTTCCTGTAGAGCTGGTCTTGTTGTGGTGAATTTCCTCAATGTTTGTATATCCGTAAATGATTTGATTTCTCCGTCAATTTTGAAGCTTAGCTTAGCAGGGTACAGAATTCTGGGCTGAAAATTGTTCTGTTTAAGTAGATTAAAGGTAGATGACCATTGTCTTCTTGCTTGGAAAGTTTCATTAGAGAAGTCTGTGGTAACTCTGATGGATTTGCCCCTGTAGGTCAACTGGCGCTTACTCCTGGCAGCTTGCAGAATCTTTTCTTTTGTCTTGACTTTGGACAGGTTCATCACAATGTGTCTTGGAGAAGCTCGGTTAGAGTTGAGGCGACCCGGGGTCCGATATCCCTCTGAAAGCAGTGTGTCAGAATCTTTGGTGATGTTTGGGAAATTTTCTTTTATAATATTCTCTAGTATGGCTTCCATTCCTCTGGGGCATTCTTCTTCCCCTTCTGGAATTCCTATAACTCGTATGTTGGAACGCTTCATAAAGTCCCATAATTCTGACAGTGAACGTTCTGCTTTCTCTCTCTTCTTTTCTGCCTCTTTTACTGTCTGAGTTATCTCAAGAACTTTGTCTTCTACCTCTGAAATTCTTTCTTCTGCATGGTCTAACCTGTTGCTGATACTTTCCATTGCATCTTTAAGTTCCCTAATTGACTGTTTCAGTTCCTTCAGGTCTGCTATATCCTTTTTATATTCTTCATATCGTTCATCTCTTATTTGATTCTGTTTTTGGATTTCCTTTTGGTTATTTTCCACTTTATTAGCAATTTCCTTCATTGTTTCCATCATTTCTTTCATTGTTTTCAACATGTGTATTCTAAATTCCCTTTCTGTCATTCCTAACATTTCTATACTGGTGGAATCATCTGCAGTAGCTACCTCATGGTCCCTTGGTGGGGTTGTTCTAGACTGGTTCTTCATGTTGCCTGGAGTTTTCTGCTGATTCTTCCTCATGAGTGATTTCTTTTATCTGTTTGCTTGCCCTAATTTTCCTTTCACTTCCTCTTGCTCTTTAAGTTCTTGTGCCTGTGGACTAAAGGTTACAGGACCAGAAGGGTGAGAAGGTTGAAGAGCAAAAAAAAAGGGGATGAAAGAAAGGAGGACCGAGTGATAAGAAAAAAAGGAAAGATAGAGAAAGGAGAGGGGGTGGGTATAAGGAATATTGACAAAAAGAAGAGAGGCACAGAAAGAGGGAGACAGGGCAATATAGGTGTACAGTAGGGTACTTTGACACAACCTTAAAAAACCCCACCTTCTGGGGGTGCCCAGTTGCGTGGTTCCCTTGAGGTCAGCAGCTCTTTGCTAACCTGATCAGACACAGTACCCCACCTCCACCAAGTAGAGAGGAAAGACAAAAATGCTATAAATCAAACCAAAAGAAGCAAACAGAAAACTTTACAGGGATAAAATTGGGTGAAAAACCAAATTATATCGGTAGAAACACTAGCAAAAATGAAGTTGAAGTTATTAAAAAAAGCAGCAATGGGAAATTATAATTAAACTAGGAAAATTGAGAAAGAAAAAGGGATCTGTGTGGAAAAGATTGAAATTAAAAAAACAAAAGAATATCAGCAACGTCAAAATAAACAAACAAAAAAAACAACCAAGCAAAAAAAGAAAGAAAAAAATACACAACCAAAAACAAAGCAGTTTGTATATGTTATTGAATATTGTCTGGGCAACACGTGGTCTTCTGGGGTATGAGATGTTAGTCACAGTTCAGATACGACTGGAGGCTGCTGATTACTCAAACCCCAGCAGGTAGACACCCTGAATCTCTCTTCAGCCTACTTAAAAGGCACTTCGAAGTTGTAAACTTTTTGAGCAGAAGCTTTCCCAGCTTTCTTGCTGGAATCGCTGCTGAAGTGGCTATCCACTTACTCAGTGTGCCAAAACCGGTCTCACTCTGCCCCTGAGGGTTAGGGCTGCAAGGCGGCTCAGACCCCACCCTTAGGCTACTTGGTTGCTGGGTTACCAGCTCCCACCCGTTTCTAGCTCTGCGACCCTGAGGGCGGAGCTTGCCGGGGCAGATCGCTGACAATGGATCCGTGTGACCCACCGCCAAACACTATTAGCTCCGTCTGGCTCAGCGGCTCAGACTGGGGCCCTAGACAACGGCCAAAGTTCTCTGCACTCCCGCTCAGGCCTTCCCCAAGGCAGTTCAACTCAGTGCCAAGTCCAAGGACATCAAAACAGTTCACAGGTAAGGCCTTTCTGGTTTGCAGTCTCGCTGCTACTGAACTTACAGTTGTGGGCGGGTTTAGACGGATTGAACACACGCGACCACTTGCCGGTTTTCCACGGATTTAGTCCTCCTCTTGGGGTCCAGAAGTCTCTCGCTGACTCCCTGTATCCTCATAGGAGTGATGATAGGCAGTTCCCACCAGCCAGAGACGCCTGGAGTCCTATCTCCCCAGACTCACGGTGCCCAGATGCAAGGAAGCTGTTACTCGGCTGCCATCTTGCTCCGCCTCCCCAGATATTATTTCTTTAAAGCAATCAGTGATTGGCTGAAACATGCTGAACCCCATGGAAGTTGTAGATGAACAAAGATCTATTAAATTGTCTTGGCTGTTCTCCCTGGAGACCAAGTTCAGATCAGATTGGGTCAAGGTGTCTGCCTTTGCTCTAGATCTGTAATCAAGTCAACCCAGGGAGAGAGGCAAAAAAGAGAACAAGAGGCCAGTTACCTGATTTATCAGAGTTTCACAGCAAAAGTTTCCTACGACCTTGCTTACTTAGCAGAATTTCATGTCTCCCTTCACTCAGACACAACCATTGCCAAGTCTACTTTAAGTGAAAGACATTTAGCTAGTAATATCAAAATATATGCATCTTTAAATGGTGCTTTTCCTAGACTTATTAGCTTAATAGGATTTCCTTTTAAGATACAGAGTGCAGAAATATTGACAAATACTATCTAAATTCTTTAACTGATACTGATCATTCTTGCATTTACTGTCTTGCCAATTCTTAATACTTTCAGTATCCTACCCCTTTACCATGCATCCAAGAACACCTTTTGCTATCCTGAATTGCTCCTTCGAGTCTGGGCATGGAATAAGCTTTGACTCTTGCCTGGACTCAGGGGTATCTCTTCATCCTGTTCCCTCATAGTTCATTTATGGACACTCTAGGATTCTTTTGCATGACCCTAATAAAATTGGAAAACACATGCACACTACACATCACTATCATCACCTCTTATGCTTGCAGTGTGGCTAAGGGCATATTTGTTCACTTGTTTTCCAGGACTCATCTGAAATGATAATCCAGGTTAATTCAAGCTCCTGATAATAGTGATTTCACTCCTTTGACATTTTGGGGCTAGTTCAGCAGATTTGGCCCCACCAGAAAGTGAAGGAGTGTGTATTCCTCATCCCCAGAGTAAAGGGGCTTTGTGATTAGCTCTAGTCCAAGATCATGGTACAATATTCCAAATTTGAATGAGCCTTATTGAATGTAGGCATATTTTTTCTCTCCTCAATTCCTTCCATATAATTGCCATCATTTTTACAGATAAAATGAAGTCTTGCCTCATCTAAAATGATATAAACTAAATCCATAACAGAGGCTACATGTTAAAAACTAAGAGACAAACTGAGCTTCCTCTATCTGTAACATTAAGGGCCCCTTCCTTATTCAGTCATTCACCCAACGAATATTACCGAGCACCTTTTCTTTTTACTGAGAACTGTCTTCCTGCTGGTTTGCCAGGTTGTGAGATTTTTACCAACAACCAGAGGACCCACAGAGAGGAGAAATTGCAAACAGACACCCTGTTGGCTTATCTTATTCACAGATTTGTTTTGTTTTGCCCACTTAAATTTCTTTTAATGGAATCTGTTTTCAACATGCCAGACTTGTACTGTTTCATATTAAGAAAAATATTTGTGTTTCCAGGCTCCATTGTAAAAACTGGAAACTCCAGAAATGCTGGGCTCACATATCTCCCTACAACAACAATGACTACAGACTCATACGGACTGTCTCTGTGAGGTGGGTCCTCCTCAACCTGCCACAGTGGCTTGGACCACTCCTCCCACCCTGCTCCAAAATTAGGCATTTGAATTTATGATACTTGCCTGCATTTTCTGGAAATCTACTAACTATGAGAAAGATGTAGGAAGTCTATGGAATCCCTAGGGAATTAAAGAGCTAAATGTGTGGGGTGGTAGAAGTAAGGGGAACACCATGGAGTTAAACTTCACCCAATTCACTATTGTATGAGGTTTGTCACCTCCAATAAACACCACTCAGGAGTTGTCCATTCCTTACTAGACTTAGAGACTGTGTATGGAGATCTAATAGCTGTCAGCTGGGACCATAAGTGAAGCATTCTGCCATTTTACCATTGGACAAATCATCATCAGGAGTAACAAGTTTCCTGTAAAATGTATGATCCAAGCAAAATTGTGGCACAGATAAAATTTGACTCTGTGCCTGTGGCAGAGAGATCCTAGGGTGACTCCCATTGTATCCTATTTCTTCATGTTCATAGCTTTGTGTAACCCCTTCCCCTTGAGTGTGGGAAATACCTATATTTTGCCCCTAAGAAATGGTGATCAGCAAAGGTGTTATGTATATTATGCTCTATAAGTCTAGCAGAATGAAGCTAGAGAACCTCTCTGTGTGCTTGATGAAGCAACTTGTGATGTCAGAGGGCCCTACATGTCCAGGAACTCAGGGTAACCTCAACTCTGACAGTGGTCTCCAGCCAACAGCCAGCAAAAAATGGGGCCTTAGTCATGTAGTCAGAAGTAAGTGATTCCAGCCAACAACCTGAATGGACGTGGAAATGGTTCTTCCCCAGTTGGGCCTCCAAATGAGAGCAGTCTGGCTTATACTTTGATTGACACTTCATGAGCCTATATGCAGTGATTCCAGTAGAGCTGTTCACAGGCTCCTGATACACAGAAGCTGTGAGATAATGTGTATTTTTTCAAGCCACTCAGTTTGTGGCAATGTTCTTACATGGTAATAGAACACTAATACAATGTCCTTATGCCTTCCTTCTGTTCATCCACTCCTTCCTTCTTGGTGTGCCATCCCCGGTGCAATAGCGTCCATTGCTGCCATAACAAATTACCACAAATTTACTGGCTTCCAACAACATAAATGTATTATTTCATAGTTCTTTAGGCCAGGAATCCTGAATGGGCTGCACTGGGCAACAATCAATGATTTGGTAGGGCTGTATTCCTTTCTAGGAGGCTATAGGGGATAATCTGAATTTTTGCCCTTTCCAGATTGTATAGGGTACCCACATTCCTTGGTGTATGGCCCCATTCCTCCAGCAACACTGGGCAGAGTTCTACTCACCCTGCTGTCTCTCTAGTTCTCTTTCTCTTCTGCCTCTCCCTTCCATATATAAGGTCTCTATGATTACAGATAATCCAGGATAATCACCCCCAAGACAAGGTCAGCAGATGAGCAATCTTAGTTCCATCTGCAGCCTTAATTTCCCTTTGTCATGTAACCATGTGACATCTTTGGATAACAATGTGGACATCTTTGCAGGCCCATTTTTCTGCTTTCTACAATTTGTGAAAACTCTAAATTTAAAACGCAACCTACAGGACTCAGTGATGCTCTACTTCTAATAGTTGGTAGTGGTTTATAGAGTTAACCCTCCCAAGGGAATCTGTACCCTAAAGAAACCTCTCCCTAAAATACATAGACCTTTCTAACGAATGCCCCTTAAAGAGGGAATTTTCTGGCACTTGTGCAAGTTTGTGAGAAAGAGATATATATGTTAATATTGAGCAAAGAAGCATTTAATGGTTCACAGATCACATCATTAGAAACGACTATTTGTTCTGCCTACTTGCAAAAACAGTTTCCTTTTTGGTCTTCATGGTCCATACCAGAATTATTCTACTATCATCATCTAAATAGGTCGGTGGCTGTAGGCTTCTATGATGAGAAGTTAAAAGAGAAAACTGGGAGGCTCCCTACAGAGCTGGTACAATGGCTGCACCACCCCCGGGAAGAAGCAGACGCAGTGAACCATCTCAGCAGCTACGGGCACCCAAGCAGCGCTCAGATTCAAGAGCAGTTTTGTAACTCCCCAGTGTGTACCAATTATCTCAATGGGACTCCCAAATTCTCCAATATGTCCCCAAACAAAATCAATTTGAATGGCTTTAATTAGCCTTAATTATGTTATTACTATTATTATATAGGTTCCTTTTGTGAAGCTGATGAGAAAATAACTTTCAGAGAAACAAACTAAAAGGAAAATGAGGTATATAAGAGGTTGAAAGTATTTGGAAATTAATTGCCTATATGCTTTCTTATTCATATTTCTGTGCTTAAAATAGGTCAATTGTCAATTACAAATGGTTGTGGCATATACACATACACTGAGACAGGGCCAAGGACCATAGAATATGATTTATTCCTCTTCAAAAATAGCTGTTTCCTCCCCAGTACACACACACACACACACACACACACATATGTGTGTTTTCCTGATCCTCTAATTCATAGTTCTGAGAACTGTCCTGTAGGTCACTGTTTCAACTCCTTTATTTTTTTTTTAATCTGGCCATGGTTGTCAAGAGGAAATTAATCTTTTGCAGCCAAATGAAATTTGGGCTTCCCAGCACTAGCCACTAATGAAAAATGCATTAATGGCAAGCATCAGAAAAACCCCTGGCTCTTAGTACCAGAGGGTACATTTAAATAATTCTATGAATATAGATCAATAAAACTAATTTACTTATAGTCTTTGTGTGCAGTATTCAAATCTGAATAAAAGTCATTTGTATTACAATGTTTTGTATTAATTTGAGGTATCTATTATTTTACATATTAAATTAATCTTGGTCTTCAGACAGAACTTCATATATGCTATTAAAATACGAGGCCTGGGATTTGATATTAGTAATGCTATGATTTCATAATTCAGCCGGGTTTGCCTGGATGTCATTTGAAAGGCTTGGAGAGGTCCCAGAGGGCCAGCTTTGAGAAGCCAGGGTTAAATTGGAGAGAGAGCGGCGGGCTTTAATATTCAACAGCAATACTCAAAGGCCCATTGGCACTTTGAGGGTTTGGAATGGGAGACTAGTGAGTAGGGAGGTGAGAATGGCGTCCACGGGCAGCTGAGTGTTCAGAGCGTGAAGTGATGCCTGCAGCATGTGAATACCCTGACCTGAGTGCTGGGACCAGGGAGCACTTTCTGTTTCAAAGGGATAATCATTTATCTATCAGGTATTTAGTTAGTGATTTCTCTTTACTGAGTGCATAGACACAAAGGTTAAAATAACATTTTAGGAGTTTAAAATGGACACAGCCTAATCACTCGGCAACTGTGACTTCAGGGTACTTCAAGAGTCCAGTAATATCCCCAGCAGCCCAGTGTTTTCCTGGATTTATTTGGCATGGAATCCTTTTTTAAAAAAGCACTGTTAATTTTTCTTTAAAGTTCATTCTGAGAATTGAAACAGCTGAAGGTGTAAAACAATGACATAGTTAACTAAGAGGGGGTGGTGCAGGTGTAAATTCAACCCAGCTCCAAATCCCCCAACCAAAAAACAGAACAAAGTCCCATCACCCACTCTGACCTCTTCAGCACTTCCACGGCAGACGTGTTCTTGCTGAACCTTCTGAGGGCCATCTTTGTCCTTGGGCTAAGTGCTGCCGGGGCTAACCCACTGGTAACTTTGTCATGGCTAGGAGCTCAACATAAATAAATGAAAACTTTCTGAGGATCAGGCATAGCTCTGAAGTTTTGATATATTTTAGATATTTGTTTAAATAGCATAGGTGCTGTTATCGGCCAGCTAACCTAGGTAAGTATCACATCAGTAAACACAATGTGTACATGCCCGCATCAACAAAACCTCTTCAGGCCTTCTCTCTCCATTTCAGTTATGATGAGAACCGGAAAGGCAATGACCTTTAGAAAACACAAAGTTTCAAATATATGTAAAGCATTTCATTAGTATTACTTGCCAAGAAAACATCAAGAGAAAAAAAAATACTAGAAATTACTTCTCTGATTTCATGGTACTTGCAGGATTCTGGATGAGCAGGGCTTTTGAGAAAATTGCACCTCTCTTTCTCTCACATATTTCCCAGGTGAGCTTTAAGGCGGTTTAGAGAACGGAATCAGAAGAGGTGACAGGGAACCTCTGTGCTATCTCTCTATTTTTTTTGTTTTTGAGACAGAGTCTCACTTATTAACCTGCGGTAGAGTGCTGTGGCATCACAGCTCACAGCAACCTCTAAATCCTTGGGCTAAGGTGATTCTCTTGCCTCAGCCTCCCGAGTAGCTGGGACTATAGGCCCCCACCACCATGCCTGGGTATTTTTTTGTTGTTGTTGCAGTTTGGCCAGGGCTGGGTTTGAACCCACCACCCTTGGTCTGTGCTACCTTTTTTTATAAGTATAATGCAAAGCCTCTTACCCAGGTAGGTGGAGCCTCTGTTTGCTTATGTATGAAAAAATTAATGATTTCTAGGCCTATCTCAATTAAAAGCATTAAAGTTAGAAGATAATGTGAGTGCAGGTGCTGCATGAATGACAATGTTCTAGAATCTAGATCTTTATTTCACTCATTCACCTAACCTCTGAGCTAGTTAAGACAACTAGTTGCTGGGATACAGCCATGAGCACAAAGATGCGGTCTCCGTCTCCATGGAGCTTCCAGTCCAGTGAGCAAGGAGGGCTTTATGCACCTGTGACCTGTGTCCATGCGCAGGGTCCTATACTGAGAAGGGCCAGCCTTTCTACTGTCACTGTCTTGAGATTCTCAATAAATTCAAACAAGGCACTCTCCATTTTTATTTTGTACTTGGCCTCACAAAATATGTAGTCTATCCTACTGGTGGGTATAAGAAGAGATTGTTGAAAGAAAAGCATAAAGGGCTTGCCTGTGTTGAGCCATACTAAGAGAAAAAGTGAAGGTCACAAAAAGAAGATAGAGGGGACACACACTCAAAACCGACAGTGTCATGAGGTCCCAGCATCTGCTGCAGGTGGGTGAGGAAGAGAGAGACCAGTGGTAGGTAGAGGACAAAGGGTGGCGGGGTGCTCACCAACAGACTGAAGTAGACAAATCTCCTTGAGCAACATAAACAATACACAGAGATAAGACAAGGAACTGAGATCAAAATGAAGGAAAGAAATGAAGGAAAAACATACCAAAACTTAGCAGTGGTCATGTGGCGGTGAGCACGTCGGAGGAGAGAACAGTTAATACAAGTAAATGTGAAGACAGGGATGGAGTCAGGGAGAGTGAAGGGTCACAGCCACATTATCAGGATGAACTGGGCCACCTTTCAGCCTAGCCTTGCCCTGACCGACAGTGACTTGGAACAGAGGTAGAATTCCATATGGATAGTTCCTTCCATGAGGCCAGGACCCTTGCTTTATAGTTTCATAACAAGATCTGCTTTGGACATCTGCTCCACCAGAGGCCTCAGGGCTGGGAGGTTATGTCTATATACCGTGTGTTTTGAAATGCAATGCTATTCTCTCCAGATTATCAGGTATAAAAGCCTGGTTTATAGGTTCTTTTCATTCCTTCAGTTGTTTTTTCATTGCTGAAAAGTTATCAATTCCTACTACTCATAACAATCATATGACTGCAAGCTGGATAATACTGATCTCTATCCCTGGGCTTATGAGCTTACAGTCTGATGAGAAAAGAAAATATGAAAATAAATAATTAACATATTGTGTAGAATGTACAATAACGGAGTTTACACTATGGTGCCAAAAGGGAGAGGGGATGATTAGCTCTGCTTAGGTGTATCTGAAAGGCATTTCAAGAAGATGTCCTTCTATCCTTTTTTAAGCAGGGTCTTGAAGTATGCACAGGAGTTTTCCAGGTAGAAAAGTGGATTAAGTACACCCTCAGTGATATAATATTATTATATCATCAGTTAAGGAAACAAGTTGAAAAGTTAATGCAAAGAATTAAGAAAAAATGGTGCATGAGCAGAACCTCCTTTTCATCATAAACTCTAAACTTGTCTTCTATTGATACCTCACACTATCCTCAGGGCTAAGCACATACTCCATGTGAATAGCATGAGTTAGGGTTGTCACTTTTCTCATTTTCTCCTTTTGCATTACTTCTAATATCCTAATGTTTTTCAATAAATCACTAAGTCAGTAGCAAAGCATATGATGCCATTTTCTTTAGAGATTCTTCTGTACAAAAACCACAATTCTCTTTTTTAAGAAATTTGAGAACTGGAGAAACCCCCCCCCCATATACTATGCACATACAAAATTAACTTTTTTTTTTTTTTTTGAGATAGAGTCTCACTATGTCGCCCTCAGTAGAGTGCCATCATGGCGTCACTGCTCACAGCAACCTCAAACTCTTGGACTTAAGCAATTCTTTTGCTTCAGCCTCTACAGTAGCTGGGAATACAGGTGCCCGCCACAGCGCCTGACTATTTTTTCGTTGTGGTTGTCATTGTTGTTTAGCAGGCCTGGGCCGGATTCCAACCCACCAGCCTCAGTGTATGTGGCTGGCGTCCTAACCACTGAGCTAGGGGCAGCCTACAAAATTAACATTAAAGGGCAGAAGCCATTAACAAATACAATTTGCATGAACCTCCTCTTTGTTGTCCTCCCCATCATTTTTATGTTACTGATTTTGTATTATAATAAATGGCGATATTTCCAGATCTGGTCTGCTCCACCACTGACCCCTAATCACTTTCTTCCTTGTAGATAAAGTCACAACAATTCAGTACAGTACATACTATCTGGGTGAAGAGTACACTTACGATTTTGACTCATCTGTACAAAAACAAAGTATGTAAACAAAACATATGTACCTCCTAATATTCTGAAATAAAAAATAAAATCATGTCACTATTTTCTCATGCATAAAGCACTATTTATGTTGTAAATTATTTTCACAGCCATTATCTCACTTGGGCTAATACTCAAAAACTCTGAGATTAAAAAGAACAATGTTATTTAATTCATTATATCAATGAGAAAAATAAGGATCAAAGAGGTTAGAAGAATTGCCAGAGGGCACAGAAGAAATCACTGAGGGGTGAAAACTCTAAATCCTGGCGTCTTACTCCTACGTCAGGGTTCTTTGGCACCTATGACATCTTTGAATCATTAAATATGGCTTTGTAGGACAATAAGCTAGTAACAAAATTTTCTTTCAGAGGATTTACTACAATTGAAAGGGAACAAAGATCTTTAGTTTCTCTAAGATGCTAAGGAAAACACAAAGAATTGCTTTCTTAGCATCTTTCAAGAAGACAGTACTGTGATATATAAAACAAAGGCTTACCCATAATTTTTAGACAGAAGAGTCATCAAAGGGTAAATACAAGGGTAATTGTTTCACTTGTTTCCTAGATATCCAAGCAGATGTGGATTCAAGCGCACCCCCTAGCCATGGTCACAGAACACTGGTCGGTTTATTTTTAGTCACTTTATTTTTAATACATAAGATGAATTCAAAAGTCAAAAAGAACCAACTCAGTGCTAACAGTTTCACTTCTAATCTTGTCTCTGGAGCAAAGTAGTCTTTTTAAACAACTTTATAGGGATAGAATTTACATACTATACAATGCACCTATTAAATGTTTACAGTGAAAGTTTTTTAGCACAGTTACAGAATTGTGCAGTCATCGCCATAATGTTATTTATTTTCTTTTTTTATTTTAAAATATTAAGGAGGTACAAATGTCTGTGTGACATGGCTTGAGTCAAGGCTATAAATGTGCTTATCACCCAAATTTTAGAATATTTTCGCCACCTGAGAAAGAAATCTCATACATATGAGCGGTCCTTCCATGTTTACTCTCCCCCATGCCCCATACAACACTAATCCACATTACCGCATTAGAGACCTGCCAATTCTTGGCATTTAGTATAAATGGAATCTTACAATATGTGATCTTTTTCAAATCCTTTCTTTCATGTAGGATACATATTCAAAATTCACCTGTGTTGTAGCATGTATCAGTAATTCATTCTTTTTGATGGTGTAAGATTCTTTTATAGATAGGACCATACCACATTTTATTCATTTGTTTATCAGTTGATGGAAGTTTGAGGGGTGGCTATTTTAATTAATGCTATAACACTTTGTGAAAATTTTTGCATGGGAACATGTTTTCATTTCTCTGGAGTACACATCTAGACTTGGAATTGCTGAGACATGTGATTATGTTTAATTTCTTGATGAACTGCCAACTGTTTTCCAAAGTGGTGGTACCATTTTACATTTCTACCAGCAACTCCTCAAACACACATGTTATTGTCTGTTTTTTAGTTTAGTTTGGTTTTTCTGTTTTCACATTTTAGCCTTCCTAGAGGGTGTGAAATCATATCTCATTATGCTTTTATTTGCATTCCTATAATGTTTCATGAGGTTGAGTATCCTCTTATGATTTTTGTTCACCTTCTCTGAATAAATGATCTGATCTGGTGTCTATTATTTTAATCAGGCTCTTATATTTAGGTCCACAGTTAATTTTCCAAGTTAATCTTTGCACAAGATATAAGGAAAGGGTCCAATTCCTTCTTTTAATTGTGGATGTCTAGTTATTTCAGCATCATTTATTGAAAAGACCTTCTTTTGCCCACTGACATCTCTTGTCATCCTTGTTGAAAATCAATTGGCCATAAGGTAAGGGTTTATTTTGAACTCGCAATTCTATGCCACTGACTTGCATGTTAATCCATATTCTAATATACACTGTTTTGATTGCTATAGCTTTATAATCATTTTCAAATCAGAAAGTGTGACTTCTCCAAATATTCTTCTTTTCCAAGATTATCTTGACTATTTAGGATTCATATTTATATTTGATTTCTGAAAAAAGACAGCTGATATTTTAACAGGAAATGAGTTAAATATGTCAATAAATTTGAGAATATTGCCATCTTAACAATATTAATTTTTTTTTTTTTTGAGACAAAGTCTTGTCCTGTTGTCCAGGCTAGAGAGCAACAACATCATCACAGCTCACTGCAACTTCAAAGTCATGGGCTCAAGCAATCCTCTTGTCTCAGCTTCTCTAAACAGCTGGGACTATGTGCCACCATGCCTAGCTAATTTTTTTTCTATTTTATGTAGAGATGGGGTCTTGCTCTTGCTCAGGCTAACAATATTAGTCTAAGGGTCCATGTATATGAGATGTCTTTCCACTTACTTAGATTTTATTTTATTTTAAGATTTGATTAAGAATTTCAATTTAAAGTTTTCTAATTTTCTAAATTTTGTAGAAAGTTCTAATTCTTTTAACAATGTTTTATACTTTCTGAGTATAAGTTTTCAAGGTTTTCCTTAAATTTATTAAACATTATTTATTAACTTCTTTTCTCAAAGTTATTCCTAAGTAATATTCCTTATTGGTGCTATTATATTAATAAATGAAATTGTTTTCTTAATTTTATTTTTATTTTATTCATTACTCATGTCAAGAAATACAACAGATTTCTGTGCATTGATATTCTATCTTGCAAACTTCCTAAATTAGTTTATTATTAGAAGTTCTAAGCATTTTGTAGTGGCTTCTTTAAGATTTTCCATCTGTATAAGATCATGTCATGAGAAAATACTAATAGCATGCTATTTCCTGGTGTTTAAATATAGAAGGCTTTATCAAGTTGAAGAAATTTTCTTTATTCCTGGTGTCATAAATGTTTTTGTCATGAAAAAGTGTTGTTTTTTTTAAATACAATCTGTCAAGTTGATTGTGTGTTTTTTGCTGTTTATCAGTATGGTGTAGTGCATTATTGATACAGCTGGATTAGTTCTGTCAGTTGACATTTTTTATTTTCTACAAATTTTATGTTTTCGTTTGTCTGGTTGGTTTATATAACTTCATTTTACATCTCTGGTTTGCTTTATTTCTTTCTGTGTATTTCAGTTACCTTTGATATCATTTCCTTTCTCCAAGTTAGCTTTATGCCAACCACCCCCCTTGTGCTGTTATTATCAAACTTATAAAATTTCTGTATGTTTAAGTCCAACAATATAATTTTTAGAATATTTGTTTATATAATTACTTTTAAAATCATTTAAGAGAAAAAATGGAGAAGAAATATGCAATTTTACTGTCCCTACACAATTACCTTTACTGGAATTCTTTGTATATTTGCATTCAGCTAAAAGAATTTCTGTTAGTATTTATCATTAGTGAGGAATTATGTCAGTTGGGAATGTCTTTATTTAACCTTCATTTTTAATTGTAATTTTAACAGAAGTATTTTTTGAATAGTTTTAGGTTAATAGAAAAAAACGTTGAGTAAAAAGTAGATTAAGATTATGTAATCAGGGTGCTAAAAGAAAAAAAATCAAAACAAGAAATTTATACCCAGAAACTACCTGTTCAAATGAAACGAACCTCACTTAGGCAAATAAAGATATACAAATACATGTAAAATTACATTCTTGGACTTATATATCCATATATATATAGTCTACCTGCTTTATCAATGAATGAGAGAATATTATAATCTCAGTTATACAACCATGGATTTGTCTATTTGTCTTAGTTTTAATAATCCATGCATTTTGAAACTATATTATTAAGTGCAAACATTTCTGATTGTATTTCTTTTGATGCATTATTACATTTTTTATCATGAAATATCCCTATTTATCTCTGACCACATTTCCTGTTAAGAAGTCTACTTATAGTAATATATCAACTCTGGCTTTCTTTTGATTAGTGATTCCATGATATATATTTTCCGTATTTTTACTTTTAATCTCTGTCTTTATATATTTAAACTTGGTTTCATATAGATGGTATTTACCTAGAATTCATTTTTTAATCCAATTTGATACTTTTTCTTTAAAGTGTTTGGAACATTTACATTTTATGTAATTACCAATATAGCTGGTTTAAGCTTTCCATTTTGCTGTTTTCTATCTTTCTAATCTTTCATTTATTCCTCTTTTCCTCTATTATTGTCTTTCTCAAACGATTTTAGTATTTTTCCTCTTCAGTATTGGCTTATTACTTCCCCCTTCCCCCGCTATTTTTACTGTGGTTGTTCCAGGATTTATAATAGACATCTTTAACTTACCATACTCGACCTTCAAAATATATGATCCCACTTTGTACACGGTGTAAGAACACTACAAAAGTACATTGTGAATTGCCCTTTCCCACCCTTTATGTATTTAGATTTTACTTGGATATGAGCTATAAAACCCCAAATTCATTGTTATTGGTTTTGCTTTAAACATTTAATTGTCTTTTTCAGTGATGATGTTGAAATTTTCTTCTGTATCTACTCACTTATTTAGTGAGTGTATCTAGTGTTATTCATGTCTGTGTTTTGATGTGAATTCCAGCTGGCATTGCTTTCCTTCTGCCTGAAGAGTTTCTTTTAACATTTCTTTAGACAGTTTCTTTTGCTATGCTTACTTTTGCATTCACTGATCTTTTCTTCTGCAATGCCTTCTGTGATGTTAATTCATTATACCCAGTGTATTTTTTTAATTTCAGTATTGCGTGCTATAATCCCTAGGATTTTTACTTGAATCCTTTTCATATATTTTCTTTTTTCCCCTGATGCTGTACATATTTTACTTTGTCTTCTTTACACACAAAGCATAATTTTAATAGCTGTTTTAATATCTTTACCTGTTAATTTCATTATCTTTTTCATTTCTGAGTTTGCTGCTATTGATTAATTATCTCCTTGTGTGAGAATATCTTCTGGCTCATGTGCATGCCTGGAAATTTTGATTTGGATGCCAGATAGTTGGAACTTTTATGTTGCTGGTGCTGGATTTTTATTGTTATTGTTATCATTCCTGCACATAGCCTTAGACTTTGTCCTATAAAGTAGTTAAGATGCTTATTAACTACCATTTGAGTCTTGCTTTTATGCTTTGTTAGGGCAAACCAAGGGCACTCTTTAATCTAGATTGGCTAATTTATTACCACTAACAAGGCAATACCTTTGTGAGCACTCTGCCAAATGACCCATATTTTACAAGGGCTTCCCAATCTGGCTCTTAGAAATACAAACTACTACTCCTCTCTACAACTTCTAGGAATTGTTCACCATACTATTTGCCTGCGCACAAGTAGGTTGTGGTTTGTTTATCATGTATCCATAGACTACTACTCAAGCAATAATCCAAAGGGACTCCTTTGCAGATTTCCAGACCTGTCTCTATGAAATTCTTTATCCTCTGATACTTTGTTTCAAAAATTCTAGCCACCTGAGCTTCCCTGAGGATCAAGCTCAACTTCTTCAATTAAGCAAAGAGTGTCAGGCTCTGGAGTCTATGCTATGGCCTAGAAAGTCCAAGCAGTTGGGGGGAGGTGGGGGGGTGGGGAGGTAGAGCAAAGTAGCACTTCTTTAATTTCTTTCTCTTTTCTCATGTATCACAGATCAGCATGTCTGTTGTTCAATGACTGAAAGTGGTTCTTTCAAAGAAGAATCTCTGTAAATTGACCACCCAAGGTACTGTAACAAACTGGTCAACACATGTGGCGCATATCTGGTCAATGAAAATTGGGTCAATTTAAGGAGGTGGCCAATGTAGGGAGGCAGTCAACTGTAGGGGTTCTACTGTATTTTTTCTAGCTTTCTCTTTTTAATCTGGAACAGTAAACATGATGTCTATTACTGTATGTGGCTGAATGTGAAATTTCACATTTTTATTTCTAATAGCTATCTTGGGCAAAGTTGTTCACCTCTATCTGCCTTAGTTTTCTTTTTTATACTGTAGGAATGATAATTTCTATGCACAGAATTATTGTGATAAAAGTATCCAGCATAGAACTACATTTATAGTAGTCATGAGGTAGTCATTTCTTTCCATTTCCTTTGATAATCAAGAGACATTGTACTTCTCTGTAGACCCCAAATTACTGCCTGTTCTGACAAAAGTCAATGGAAGAGAATTCTTTTTCCTTAATAACATCCCCACCAGCCCCAGCCTAAAAAGTGATCTGTCCTTCCACTGAAATCTTTTAGTAAGTATTGTCTGTACAATTGGTTCAGTAATTAATTATAGGTGCCCTTTAATAGCATGGCTACTGTTGTCTAGAAATGCTATTTAAATGCTTTATTGCTGGATATTATCTAATGTTTGTTTCTCTACTCAATGAGACATAAGCTTCCAAGAGGGCGTGTAACTCATTATAAATGTGTTAATATCTCTACATCTCCTAAATTACGTAAGAGCAAAATTACTAATTTAGTTTTAATAATACGTGGTCAAATGAGCTATTATTCCTCCATATTTTTCTCACCTTTCATCTTTTTGAATTTAAAAAGTCCCCAGGATTAGAGATATCATCCTTAAGGACCTAAAATTTTATCCTAGAGAAGGCACCATCTTAATAGTATAAAATTTACACATTGCTCATGGTAAAGAATCATCTTCACCTCTTCAAACCATCTTTAAATGATCAGCTTTTGATCTGTTATCTCTGAAGAATTTTTTGACGTTCTTCAAAGAAAAGAATGGGTAATTGTTCCCTTCTCTCTAATAAACCGTTGACTACGTATACCATGGAATAAAAAAGATAGAGACTTTACATCTTTTGTATTAACCTGGATGGAGTTGAAATACCTCCTTCTTAGTAAAGTATCACAAGAATGGAAAGGCAAGTATCCAATGTACTGAATACTAATATGAAGCCGGTAGGTGATCTAATACATGGCCACATAAGAGAAAAACACAAATTCAGAGAGAAATTCAATTCAAATGCATAAGAGAAAATCTCAATTCAATTCATGTTGGGGGAAGGGAGGAGGAAGGAGGGAGACTGGAGAGAAGGGAGGAGGGTCAGTGTGCTCCCACCTAATGGGCACAATGAAAGGATGCAGGACACAACCGCAATAGGGATTCTACCTAACAAATGCAAACATTGTAACCTAATTGTACCCTCACATTAATATAAAAACAAAAGAACAGATGAGGAGAGGACCACTGAAGAGGAGAAAATATTGGAATGCATGTGGCACTTACAGGCCTGGCAGGTTCTCATGGCTGAAGAGCCAGGCTAGTTTGACTCTTTTCCTCATGTAGAACATGAGGCCTAGGAATCTTTTCTCATTCCTTGTAAGACTCTCTGATCAAAGCGGTCAAAATGTCAGGCAAATCATTCTCCATATTTGTGTTCTTGGGTATGTTCAAAACTAAATTATGTGTTCAATATGAGTTGTAGAGTGTATTGTGCCATTAATATTAAAGAGAGATGCCCCAGCCTCCCTCCTCCAAAAAACCTATTGTTGTTCCATGAGTTCAACATCCTCATGATTGGCCAAATACAACAAAAGCCATCCACAAGACTCTTTGAAGGGGCAATTGGTATCTTATTTTGCTTTCTCTATCTTATGACCATGCATCATTTTTCCTGGAGCTGGAAATTCCCCAGCAGAAATGACACTTCCATGAATGACAATGTTGATTTGGAAACTAATTTCATCTTAGTGATGTGTGTGGAAATTAGATGTTTGCTAGTCACATGATGATTGGAATGATTAAACTATTTTGCAAACTCGTTAGAATATGAAAATGCCCTGCCTTCTATGGCCCTGGCACTAAATTCCGGTACTCACGACTATAATCTGATTACAATTACATAGGCAATTTATAGAGTTTAAAGAATCAGAATCTATTGTCTGAAACTATTAAGGCTGGTCCCAATCACTTCTTTGAGGTGAATGAATAATGAGAGTGCTATTCTTTCTTGTAAGCTGGGAGTCTCAAGCCTTATACAGAAAAGAACTGTATAGCGTGATAACGACAGGACTAGAATAAGAGCAGAGAATGTTTACTCTTTTCACAGTATCTTAATCAGATCTAGAGTCCTGTTTGCTAAGGAAAACCATGACGAAGTATGCTAATATCTCTGATTTCACCTGGTCTGTTAAAGATGTCCCTTTTGTTGGCCTCACATGCTTAATATTTTCATATTCTTTATCCCTTTCTCTCTTACCACATTTACCAGGAAGTCTTCAGAAACAATCATTAGCAAACTAGTCAACTCTTCTTATCCTTTCTGTAACATGAATGAAATTTTACCAAGGAAGGTTAGTCTTTTTTTTTTTTTTTTGAGACAGAGCCTCACTCTGTCACCCTGGGTAGAGTGCAGCAGCGTTGTAGCTCACAGCAACCTCAAACTCTTGGGCTTGTGTGATACTCTTGCTTCAGCCTCCCAGGTAGTGGGGACTACAGGTGCCTGCCATAACACCCAGCTAAGGAGGTGAGTAATGGGGTATTTTCAATATTAGCAAATGAAAATCTATGATTTTCTCAAGGTCGTGATGTTAAATGAGTACAGCTACTCTCTAATAGATGGACCGCCAATCTCCAGTCTCCCAAGGGTGATCCAGCGAGGGGTGCTGAGGGGCATTAGCCACCACAGGGTTCTCACCAGCGGGTGAGAGAAAGCCAGGCCAAAACAGTTCACTTCACACCCACCCAGCCAGGAGGGAGCCTGCGATTTCCTACCCTTCATTCCCAGCTGCACACTTCCCCTGCTTATGAGCAAAGCCTTTCTTTCTCAGCCTCTTCTGTTCTCTTTATTAAGTTCTTCAGTTTGCAAGTTGGCTGCTTTGTCCTTTCTTTGACCTCTTCTCTGGGATAAATGAACCAAAGACTGGGAGAGCTGCTTCCTGTGTGAGTTCATCTGCTTCCTGCGAGGAAGGAGAGAAGGCAGAGCGGTCTCTGGTTTCATCCTCCTCCACCTCCATCCTTTACCTCCTTCAAATCCCAGGCTCCCGTGGGTGAGCCCTGCTTTTACTCCACCGTCAGTACCCGAATCCAGCCTCCCCCCTCCAGCCCCTTTACTTCTGAATTAACACGCTGAGCCCCTCATGTTTCAGGAAGTTTCTGAGGGCAATTGGTGAGGTGAATTGTGCTTCTTGACAAGTATGCAAAGCATTCTATGATATAGTGGATCTGGAAGGCCCTATTATTGGAGATTTACTATTTTGTTCTAAGGTTGCACTCCAGGTTGAAATTGGCTGACAAGGTCTCAGCTTGAGTAGGATTTATTCCTGCATATTAAATTATTTTTTTAAATTAGTTCAATGCCCAGGTCATTTCTAAACCAAAGAAATGTGAAATAAATAAGTTCCTGAAGTAAAAAAGAAACAGGCCATGGTTTGAGTTAGTTGTTAAGCTTATACAAAAAGGTTTGCAGCCCCCAAGCCATTATATATTTACTTTTATACATTGTCCTAAGCAGCAAGGAGCTGCACATAGCCTAGGCCTTCCCATATTAATTTATAATCACTACCAGTCTCTGGTCTCTGCTTAGAGATCAACATTTTTTTTTTTTTTTTAAGATAGGCATGTAAAAATACATGTAAAATCTTTGGCAGGAAGACAGAAATTGGACCTTTTCAGTCTATCTGAAATCCTTTCCACATCCCTGGTTCAGTGAGTGTATAAGCGTGGGAGAGGTGGAAGGAGGGTGTCTGTGCCTGGCAGATTGTGGGGAGGAGGTATTATTGCTCGCGCGCGTGCACACACAGACACACACAAACCCCAGATGGTAACTAGATGAGGGAGAGAAGCCAACAACACCAGGAGTTATTTTGGGAACAAAACTAGGAATCTGCATATGGCTAGATTTTTCATCTTAAATGTTGCTCTTACATATGACAAGCTCCTCTGTAGGGTCGAATCCACTCCTTTAATCAATTTAGACTGATTTCCTAGATCCTAACGCTTTGAAAGTAGGAGGAAAAAGGTGATGGCCCTTTGAACGGACCCAAGATGTTGCAGATGCCCTAGGAGAGGACCTGTTATATTCCCAGAGCAGTCTTCTCTCAGCACAGATATGCAAGGACTGGTAATGGCAGAGAATAGTTCAAATTCATAAGACTGCAGGAATTTAGTAGTTTCTCTCAGACTTTGGTGGCTGATTAACTGTGTTAGTTATGGGAAAAAAGAAACATGTTGATCTGCCTCCCAGTTAGCTTTGCAAATGTTCCACACTCTCCAACTGCACCCCAAACACTGGTTGATGAATTCCTAATTTCATGCTGTTTAGAAAAAAAAAAAGAAGAAGAAGAAAAAAAGCAGAAGAGTATGAATGACACCACATAAATTCTTTAGTGCTCTGATTAACACTAACTAACCCCAAGTATTAGCACTGTGTAATACACTAACTAACCCCAAGTATTAGCAGTATGTAATAGTATGATAATTTATTAACATCGTCTTTGTATATATGTCAATGTTATTATTATCAATGAGTAAAATGCATAAATAATTCCCCACTTACCTCCTTTTCTCCAGTTCTACCTTTCAAATCAACCCGTAAATATCTCCCGAAGGACTCTGTAGGAGGAGTTCTGTGAGGTTCAGGAGTAATCTTAGTTTTCAACAGTATTTGTCTGAAATGGAAGAGAAAACGTTTTTTGTTTTCCACATTGCTGCTTGAAGAACTTGCTTCTGTGATTTGGAAACAGAGTTTCAAGCTAAGGAATTTTTTTTGCTCTTCTAGCAAGAGGTAAAATGCCACTGAAATAATGTGCCAAGCTCTGTGCCAGCCACTGAGCACACAAAAGTGTTGGAGATTTGGTGACTGAACTCAAGGGGCTTGCAGTCTAGAGATGAAGATAAGCACCGGGACGCTGATTGTAAGACTCTGTACTGAGTGGTTCACCAGATGCATGTATTTGATGCTGTAAGAACACAGCAGAGTGGATCTTGAAGCTGAACGAGGAGTGCGGTGATGGTTCCTGCCCAGATTCATATCCTCTAAGCTGGGCCAAGTTCAGTGCTTGCATAATTAAATTCTCATTGCCCTTAGGCAAAATTGGAGGATGGTACAGCTTGCATCTATTGCTTTGTCCAGTGGGCAAATCTCTTTTGTTCTGAAAATAACACTCTGTTTATGGAGAGAATAACAGTCTGTTTATTATGCTCCTTTTCTTCAAACGTGATTATATTGAGGGTAGTCAATCCAAATCCTCTAGTCACTGTGTCCCTGAGTTCTTTAATTGAAAACCAGGGAAAGACAAACAGCCCCTCCTGAGTAGAAAGATGCTAATTCAAGCCTGAGAGCTGTCAGTATGTGTCTTTCCAGCTCTTGAAGGAAACCCAACAAATAGGATAAAGTAGGGACACAACAACAAATTGAAATGAGAAAGAAAGAGAGAAGAAAAATGCTTATGACGCTCACAGTCCTGGTCTGGTTCATCCCTGGCCATCCCTGAAGCCCATCTGGGCCTCTATCCTACCTACTTTTGATTATGGAGTCAACATATTTGGCCTTTGCTCCAGCTGATTTAAACAGGTGTTTGCTTCTTGTCTCTAAGACTTTGAACTAATTGAGATGGTCAACACTAGGATTTCTCCAAAAGCCAAAATCTGTTCAGACTTAGTATAGTATCAATTCACTAATCTGTAAGTGACATCTGTTTTTGCAGACCTCAATTACTTGGTGTTAAGGACGAAGCATTCTCATTGTTTCTAGAAAGATTATAGTTGGGGCTGCATTAAGGTGTGTCAGACCACAAAACAGGAGTCCTGGGATGAGGATAATATACAATTCAGCAGGAATAGATAGGAATATACTGTCTCATGAATTCTGAACACACAGTCTCTTCTGAAATGCAGGCTCGAGACTGAATGTAACACCATATTCCAAAAATTCTACTATTGCAATGGAAACTTCTGTTTAGCAGTGTCAGTAGGTAGGCAACTGGGGCAGCTATTTCGAAGCAGGTGGAGAAAATAGGACTGGCCTTATTTTCCAGAACTTCGAATGGATATGGCCAGAGCTAAGATTTCCACTGAACTGCCTTGATGTATTTCTCTTCCAATATATTTTATCTTAGTTCTGGTACTGCAACATACCCAGTCACACAAACTAAGAAATGACGACTTTCTAACGGATGGAGCTTTCTTCCTCAGCTCCTTGGTGGGAACCTCTAACCATGCACCATTCCAGTCGGTTTTAACCCTCGAATACACACACACACACACACACACACTTCATTGCTTCCTTCCCTCTCTACTATTGATTTTCTAGTTAAGACCCTCTTTATTTTTTTTTGCCAGATCTTTTAACTGTTCTCCCTGGCTCCATTCTGTCCTCCTCGAATCTACATGTCTTTCACATGGCTTTCAGAGTCATTTGTCTGAAATGCAAATATGATCTGGTTGCTTTCCTATTAATAGCTGTGCCCGAGTGTCTCATCACTGTAGGAGCCTCAGCATGGCTGCCCACCCTAGCCCAGCTCCAGTGCTAGCCAATGGTCCTGCCATTCGTGACCTGCTGCTCCCCACCTTGATACGTTCACTCCAGCTGCTCTTGGCGACTTGCAATTCCCTGCTTACGTATTTCTTCTTTTCCTTGAATGCTTTTTCTTAGGCCAGGATTAAAGCATTCAGAGACTCTAAGCATGGAAAAAACTAGGATGCTCCATGCAAAATGGAGAATTTAACAATGTTGAAATAGTATAAAACAAGTTCATCACTGTGCTTTTTTTTTTTTTTTTTCATTCATTGATCCTTTCTTCCCATTACATCAAATACCCAAGGGAAGTTTCGTAACATCTGAGGCATAGTATGGTCTGGGTGAAATGGTAGAATAAGAACTCTTGCTGGATTTCCAAACATTGGGTAGACAGGACCTCCAAGTCCCAGCTTGCAATTTCTTGTGTCTCGACCTTTCTCCTGGTAATAGACCCACCCATCTTCCCCTGAGAATACCATTCAACTCATCAGGGAACAGAAGAGAGGAAACAGCCCATGTGTGGAGTCCTTCCTGATAATGCTATTGCCTTCCTAGAAGGATAGCTTAATTTTTTTTCCCCCAAGCAATTACTTAAATGGTGTTTTGGCCCCTTATTCTCTGAAGCAGGACATAACCTTTATTGACATTGTGGCTACTGCCACATCTGTTAAGCTGACAGAGAGAAGGAGCTGGCCTGATCCTTATGATGGATTTGGCGTTGTCAAACCTTAAGCACAATTTGTCACCAGGCAAAAGGAAGCTGGTTGCCAGTGGAAGGTTCCCTAATCCCAGCAACATGGGGGAGGAGGAGGAACATGCCCCTCCTTCTCCTGTCTCCACAGTCTTAGTGTCTGTCAGCTCTGATGTGGACCAGAGAGAGCGTCAAAGCTCATTTCAGGAAGGGTCTCATGCTTTTGCCAGCTGATGATCACAGGAACTGGAAGCAGCTCACAACGTACCCAGTAGAAAATGTCCCCTGTAACTGCGTAGAAGTCCCATAAATCTAACACTCAGAGACAAATATAAGCAAGAGGATAATGAAAAAGAAGGAACCGAGGCAAGATCTACTGAGCAGAGAGAGCCATGTATGGAGAGCCATATCAGTCCACGGATAATGAGTTGCAGGCCTCACATCAGATGTACGTTCACTATGGGCATTTTGGAGAATAAGCTCTGTACAAGCCCACAGTCTGGGACATCTCTGCTCCAGTACACAGTACTTTATGATTTAGCAATCTTAACCGGACTCGGCATTCAAAAGAGGCTGTAGTTACAGATCCTACTGAACTGAGGTTCTCTGGAGGCAATAAAACACCGAGAAGATGCTATCTTGTGGATGTGGAGTGTGTCACTCACTTGAAAGTCAAGGAGACAGCTGATTTAAAGTTTCCAGTTAGGTCACAGAAAAGTCAGTAGCGGCTGCTTCTAGCTGAGTTCAGAATCTGAATATTTATGGTGTCAATCTGAAATCCAGATAACCACAAATAATATAGATCCATTAACTCCCCCTCCACAAGAAAAGCTCTTTGGCTGCTAATGCCTTGATTGCTAGGTAACTGTTGGACTGGTGCTTGGATTTGTTGCTTTGGGGCTTTTTCTCTTTCCTTTTCTCTTTTCCATCTTTCTTTCACTCCCTCTCTCTCTTTCTTCCTATACATGCCTCTTCTAGTGACTGTGCACACTGGTGCAAAGCTGCTCTTAGCTGATTGAGGCACCTTCCCCCCCAAAGTATACAGAACAGCCACACTGGGAATGTCTGGCCTTTTTATCCCTTATTGTTGAAATGTTGTGGTTTTGCTAATCCATCTGAGAACTGCGGTACTGGATTGTTCAGATTTTCTATCATTTACATAAAGAGAATGCATTACCCAGATCATCCACTCAGCATAGCAGAAGAAGTCCCCTCCTAGTTTCCTCTGTTGTAAATAGCTCATCCATCAAATAACAGTCATATCTGCTTCAGCTACCCCAAAAGATAGTCAGTGCTAGTGATTTGATACAAAGTTGTACAATCCTTTACATAGTAGGTGACACTCATATATGTGATCTTTTTTTTTTTTTTTTTTTTTTTTTGTAGAGACAGAGTTTCACTTTATGGCCCTAGGTAGAGTGCCGTGGCCTCACACAGCTCACAGCAACCTCCAACTCCTGGGCTTAAGCGATTCTCTTGCCTCAGCCTCCCAAATAGCTGGGACTATAGGCGCCTGCCACAACACCCAGCTATTTTTTTGTTGCAGTTTGGCCGGGACGGGGTTTGAACCCACCACCCTCGGTATATGGGGCCGGCACCTTACCGACTGAGCCACAGGTGCCGCCCCATATATGTGATCTTGATCAAGCTTTACAACAGCCTTTTTTCAAGGAGGAAACTGGTTTAGCAGCCAGATGAGATTCCATAGCCACACACACAAAAAAAGGATGCTCCCACCCAGAGAAGCTTGCACAGGGAATAATTCACCAAACTGGGAAGGCTTCAGAAATACCTGTTTAGTAGATTTTTGGCAGAGAGAAAGATAGGAACTAGACCACAGCTCCTTTAGAATTTGTCTCATAGGCATTCTGACGCTTTCCAAAAGATCCTCATGCAGGATTATTTTGTTGTCGTCGTTTTGTTTTTCTTCTTTTAAGAGATTATGTCTCGCTCTGTCAGTCTGTCACTCAGGCTAGAGTGCAGTGGTGTGATCATAGCTCACTGTAGCCTCAAACTCCTGGGCTTAAGAGATCTTCCTGCATCAGCCTTTGGAGTGATGGGACTACAGGCATGCACTACCATACCTGGTTAATTTTTTAATTTTTTTTTTTGTAGAGTTGATACTCCTGCTATGTTACTCAGGCTGGTCTTGAACTCTTGGCCTCGAGCAATCCTTGTGCCCTGGCCTCCCAAATTTCTGGGATTATAGACATTAGCCACTCCGTGTAGCTCAGTTACCATGACCATACTAAGGTGGTCTCTTCCTGGTTGATTTGTTGTATCCGAGATCTTGGGAGCTCAGGGCTGAGATGGTAGGACCACACAGCAAGGCTTCTGGCTGCAGCTGGTGGGGCTGCTTCTCCACCCCGCTGGCCTTGAAATATCCCTAGGAGGTGGTCTATCCCTTCTGAACTTTTCCATGGCTCCCCTGAATGTGCAGCTTTTGTCTTCGGATGGTGTCTTTGGGCACTGAACAGGCCATGATGGTCCTGAGTAAGGTGATCTAGGCCTTGTGTGCCCGGGAGAACACTGTGCACCTGGCTCAAGACGATGAACATGATGGAAGCCACGGGCAATGTGCTGCCATGTGCGCTGTGATACAATTGCAGTGGGAGCTGATCAGAGCCTGTGGCTGCATTGGGAAGCTCAGCCCAGTTCTATGATGCCTGAGATCCCGAGATGGCCAGCCCACAAGGCAAGCAGAAGATGCTGTTCCTGCCAGCCATGACACTGCTTCTGGCAGCAGTGTGGTGCCTCCTGAGGGTTGACTCTTCCCTGTGCTACTACCTGGGAAGGGCAGATCAATCGTGATGTTGCAGAAGATAAGAAACAGGCTTGGGACATAGAGGAGGGACAAGAAAAGACAGTGACAGGAAAGGGCAAAACTAGAAAAGAAAAAACCAATAGGGATGCAAAACTATTGAGGGATGGGGAGTCCCGTACAGCCCTCACCTAAGCTGAACCTCTCCTGGCCTGGCCTTCCTGACTTCAAAATTGTTCTCAGGATCTTGAAAAACAATCATGTCTTTCATTCCTGCATCCCTCACATCGCCATCATGCCATGTTAGGAACTTGAGTGTGAACGGCAACTGAGGGTCTCTCTATCATGAGGCAAATTAGAGCCTTAGACAAAGTAATGTAGGCCTACTCAAAGACTCCTAAATAATGGATGAATCATGAAAATGTCACAGTTAACACACTCACAAACAGCCTGATGTAGGACATATAAGGCCCTTCCGTAGCACTGGTTCCCGAGGCTGAGCCAAGAACAGGGGAACACTTTGAACATCATAATCACATATCTCGGAGCCTCATCCCCAGACATTCAGATTCAACTTGGGTGAGGTAAAGCTTGGGTAGCAGAATTTTAAAAGCATCCCAGATGATTTTCATGAGCTTAGAGAATCATGGGAATCATGAACTTAGAGATTCCAATTTTGGGGATGTAGGAGCTCAGGGCCTTCACAAGATTCTTATGCTTACTAAGAAGTAATACTTTCATTGGTACACATTTTCCCAAACACTGTTTTAAGTATTTTAACATAAACTCCATCCACACAACACCTGTATGAGAAAGTACCATTCCATCCTCATTTTACAGACATGAAAATTGAGATAAAAAAGGATTAAGTCATTTCTCTAGAGTCACAGACTTGGTTATTGGAAGAACTGAGATTTGAATTCACCAAGAGGCCAGAGATTTGCTCTAGGTTACTGTACTATAATGCCTCTTTGGGGTCTGAAGGCCACTCACTTCAAAATGTGAACGTTAGGGCCTGCTGGAATCGTAAAGGAAGCAAGCCTTCCAATCTAGGAGTGAGTCTGGTCAGGTTTGGCATCTTGTTCTTGGTTCTTGGTATGCTCTTGGCCAGAGAATGACCAGACATACCAAAGTAAGGCAAGCCCACGGTGAAAGGTATTGGGGTGGGGGAGACAAAGTTATAGAGCAAGAGCAAAATATAGGTTTATGGAGGAAGAGCAAGATAGCGTGCCACAGAGGATGACCATACCTCTTGTCACAGCCAAAGAGAAAGAAGACTTAGTTATGATCTAGCATGCTGTTTTATACTGTCTGAATTGGCCCCTCCTCATGGTTCAGATGTCACCATGGAACCGTTTTGATGGACAGTTAACAACATGACAATTAACCTTGGTTCAGTCACTCTAATTTGAGTCATTTTCCAAATCCTGTTGTGCTTGAGCTGCCTAGCCCACAGGGTGTTCCTCATTCTCACAGATGTGGCAATTGCTTGGGATGGAATTAAGATGGGGCAGAACCAAGATGAGGCCCATCCTTTGTCCTTCTTCCCATGTGGGGTAATCTCTTAAGGTTGCACCAAGGCAAGGAACACACTTTGTCCCTTAGGAGAGTCTCAGTGGTCCCTGGCTACCTATCTACCTAATTTCCATTCAGGGGTATTTCTAGTGTCCAATCAATAAAAAATAGTTAGAATAAACTTTTGTTAGTCTCTAAGTGTAAGTCTCAGGGAAGAAATTTTTGTAGGTTATAATCTACTCATGAAGCATCTGTTTCTTTCTTTCTTTCTTTCTTTCTTTCTTTCTTTCTTTCTTTCTTTCTTTCTTTCTTTCTTTCTTTCTTTCTTTCTTTCTTTCTTTCTTTCTTTCTTTCTTTCTTTTCCTCCCTCCCTTCCTTCCTCCCTCTCTTCTTTCTTCTCTTCCATCATGTGAAACTCTCTCATAGCAAACTTGTGGAGTTAAAGTAGGTTCATTTGAGGTGATATGTAACTTCCTGCTCTTAAGGCCAGGAGACCTTTTAAAAGCTTATTTTAAATCTCAAATTGCTTCCCAAGCAGTCAGTATGTCTTACAAGGTCACATTTAGATCACTTTAGGCTAAATGAATAAGGATCGTATCAATTACATAACCTTCAAAAGAATACTGCCATTAGAATGGAAAGGAACAGTCTCTGGAATTTGCCTTGTTTTGCAAGACTTCTATATCTGCAAAGATGTCTAAAATACTTTTCAGACACTAAGTGGTTTGGTACACCTCATTCATTAATAAAAATAATGAATGATTATAACAATCTAAGTCATTTTTTCCCCTACAAGGAAATGTCACTCAAAGGAATACAAACCAGTCTCATCTTTTTATGTCAGAGTTAGAGCAAGAAGAAACAGGCTTACAAGAGAATCAATGCATTTGACAATTGCCAGAGGCGTATTAGCAGCTACAATGTGCCCAGCCTATTGGCCAAATACTGCAGGCTTACCCATAAGACCTAGTTCCTGGGCGGCGCCTGTGGCTCAGTTGGTAAGGCGCCGGCCCCATATACCGAGGGTGGCAGGTTCAAACCTGGCCCCGGCTGAACTGCAACCAAAAAATAGCTGGGCGTTGTGGCGGGCGCCTGTAGTCCCAGCTACTCGGGAGGCTGAGGCAAGAGAATCACTTAAGCCCAGGAGTTGGAGGTTGCTGTGAGCTGTGTGATGCCATGGCATTCTACCGAGGGCCATAAAGTGAGACTCCGTCTCTACAAAAAAAAAAAAAAAAGACCTAGTTCCTTCTGGTATGTTCAGCTGGCATAACTCATGTCTCACTTCTAGAGAGAGTTCCATTCCAGCTTCAGGGAACAATTTCACACAAGGCAATTTCACAGAAAAGCAATGGTGCAATGGTCAGTCTAGTTGATCTCACTATTTGCTAATTTAAATCCAATTCAATTTAAAAATTTACTGAGCATCTAGACAAATGTATAGGTCATTTTGACAGGGCTATAGTGACAGTGATATTACCAAATAATAGGCATGCTAGCACATCTGTTTCTTCACTCCAACCTGCAGAGTCATGCTACTCATCCCACAGTTCTCCTAAGCCTCCACCTACCAGTTGGTGACCAACTCACCCCACTTTGCCTGGGACTGTCCCAGTTTTAATACTGGAAGCAGTTGTCCCTTGGGATTTTTCAGATTTTGGTATTAAAGTAAATACCTCAATACTAGACAAATAAAGGTGGGTGGCCCCCCTATCCCAACACATCCCTGAGCCGCATCTTATCTTTGTGGCTCAGCTTACTCAGAAGCCCATGCAAATGAAGCATTGTTTCTCAAATAATTCACCTAGAGAAATACTGTGTCTAGAAAGTATAGGCTGCTGAACAAAGGGTTACCAAGCAGTAGCTTTTCATAGAAACTATGGCATAGTTTCATCCTAATTCTCAAAAACAGGACCTACCAATAAGTTGAGATGGATGTGAATAACTCAGTGAAGACCAACACTGCTCACCCAACTCCTCCAAGAGTCCATCATCTACTGGCCAGATCTAAATCCACACAAAATTGGTGGGAGCAAACAACAATTTGGCTTTCGTGGTATAGAAGGGGTGCTGGGCTCCTCCGGCCAGAACAACGTTATCCTGCAAAGAAGTGCGGGTTGAGGTTACGCAGAGAGTCTATCCTTGTCAAAAGGAATGGAAGGCCATTTATGCTTTTCTGTGTCTCATAAATCACTAGCTTCCATGCTTGAAAACCTGAAGTCAAAATGCTCAGCCAGAATTGAGAGATGGTCACTTTGCCTTTGGCAGCATGATACCACAGTCATTTACAGAGCAGGTACCAACAGCCCTGCTGACTGTGTGTCGTGTCATCTATCATGTGAAACTAAACCAACAAGGCGTGAAGAGATGGTGTGGGAACTCTTGTCAGAAGGTCAGACCACTTCATCAAGGAGACAGGGCAATGCTGTGGATAGCAGCTAATGGGAGGGGCTTGGGGTACAGGTGTTTGAGGGGTGTTTTCCCTGAAAGAAAAGCTCAGGAGGCAGAAGCTCACCTTTCTGGGTGAGCATGTTTGAGAAAGTACTCTCTCTCCCACTACCTCATCTTCTCTCTTCCTGCTGGTCATTTTCAATTTTTTTTTTCTGTTGTCAACAACAAAGTGACCACTTTGAAAAGTGGTGCTACTTTAGAATATTATTCATATTTTATGAAAGGGATACATTGTGAAATAGACTTGACCGCTGAGCCAGTTTATGATACAACAGCCCCACTGCACCCAACATTTCATGTCAGATCCTCCAGACAGGTGCAATGAAACAGAGACAGACATTGCTCAGGTGCTGCTGGAATTTTCAGGTTGGAAAGAACTTGAAACCTGTCTAGTTTAACCTCTATCTTTCTTCCCCTTGTTTTATAGAGGAGAAATACGAGGATCGTAAAGGAAAAGTGATATGTGCTAAAATGACATGGGCAATTAATGGTCAGGAAAAAACTGGATATACAGCCCCATGTTCTTTCAGCAACATCATTGTTTTGGTTCCAATGAAGCCAACATGATACATTAAACTTCAAAATACAAAAACTGACAGGGGGAAAAATATATACATATATATTCAGTCAATACATAGTGGGCTTTATGTAGAATCTATGCCTGGAACATTCAAAGAAGTTCAAAAATTATTTCTCAAATGAGATGAGAAAAACATGAAGGAAGAATTAATATAAAACTACTGCTATTATGAGATTCTGTTCGAAAACTGGCCTTTGAATAAGAATAGATAACATTTATTGGAAACTCACTATGTGCCAGAACTCTTCAAATCCTATACAAATATTAACTTATTTAATTTTCACTAGGACTTGGTAAGTTTTAATCCCCATTTTGCAGATGAGGAAATTTAATGATAAAGAATTGAAGTGACATGTCCAAGGCCGCGCAGTTAGTTAGGTCCTCTAATTTCAGAGCCCAAGAAGTTAAGCATACCTTACTCACTATACTAAGCTGTTAACTGTGACAGCAATGTGTTAATCTAGCTTTCTTTGCAAGATACCCAAGTAAGCTATGTAAAGCAAGCCGTGTCTTAATTCAGTTGTGTTTATATTTTACAGGGTGGTCCTATCCCAGATTCATTGGCATAAAAATCTAGAACAGGAAATTATGAACAGACGTTTAATCAGAGTATGTTCAGTTCTATAGAAATCAGATGGTCTGGTGACCATGGTGTATTCAGCAATGAGGTATGTAGTACTTTTTCTAGGATAAGCTCATGAACTTAATTGTCATAGCTCATACAAAAACAGCTCTCATGGCCATTCCAGAAAAAGGGTTTCAAAATTGCTTTGAAGGGTGGACTGGGCACTGGTATTGGTGCGTAGCTTCCCCAAGGGAGTACTTCAAAAGTGACTATATTGATATTCAGCAATGAGGTATGTGGCACTTTTACTAGGATGAGTTCACAAACTTAATTGTCCAACCTCCTATGAGCTATAATATATATATATTGTAGATACGCAAATCATAACTTCTCCACCAATTCCAGTCTAACACTCACTATAGGGGTTAATCCTAGCTCTCTCTCCTTTCCCACATTGTAACTCTTTTCTCTTATAGTGTGAAATACTCTTATATTTACATATTTGATCACTCATCCTGGATGACCACTTATGAATGTATTGGAGTAACTAGGTTAGTCACTTGGGGGGGAGGGGGAATCCAAATAGAATATCAAAGTAGAGCTCAGTAAGTTTATGGGGACCAAATTTTGAGAACATTTGCAGTGTTATCCTTAAGAGGTGACCTTAGCAAATATTAGATGAGATGCTTCCTCATTTTAACTCTGTCTTTGCTAATATGAGATATGTAGCACTTTTTCTGGGACGAGTTTGTGAACTTAATTATTCAGCCTTGCATATATTACAAAGATAATTCTATAGGCCATAAATATGAAATTAAGATGTTGGCAGGATTCATTCTTTCCCTGAGGGAGAAGACTTCATGCTCTCTCTTCTAGCTCCTACTGTAGCCAGCAATTCTTGACCTTCTTTGCTGTTCCTCCACTTGTAGCTGCATCACTACAATCTTTGTCTTCATTTGCAGCTGGCCTTCTTCCCCATGTGTGTCCGCAGCTCTATGGCTTGGTGTCTACCTCTGTTCTCTTACAAAGGTGCCAGTCATTGGCTTTGGGGCCCGTCCTAACACAGTATGACCTCCTCTTAAACATTAGACCTGAAAAGCTGGCTAGACATTGGGGGCACACTATACAACCCATCACATATGAGTGTGTATGTATTTACTGGAATTGCCAACTAAAAAGGCTTAGTTGAGGTGATACACCAAAAGCAATGAGCATAACTAGTACCAAGACCTCCGTTTCTAAAAGTGTTCATTACTAAAAAGAACTAGGGATTTCTTTCTGGGGGTGGGGGAAGTGACTGACTCTAGAACTGAGTCAGTGAAAGAATTAGGTGAGGACTGAATACTTGTGGGAGAAAGCAAGACAGTGATCAAAGAATGATTGGAGGGAGGTAAAAAAAAGACAATGAAATCAGTTTGAAAGAGTTTCTACTAGCCAAATTGGAATAATTTGAACATGAAAATAAATGATAACAATAACAGATGACAATATTTCAAATAATATAGAAGAGCATGAGTTAACAGTTCCATACCTAAATACATACATACAAACATACATAATACATATACCAATTGAAAAGAGATATTTTTCCTTTTTCCAGCAAATATTATTCCATCATATAGACATATGGTAGTTCTTATAACTGTTTTATTACTGAATCAAATTGTTTCCACATCATAGCTATTTTAATGGCATTGCAATGAACATTTTTGTAGGCTCCTATTTTTTAAACTGAACACATAAGTAGGAAGTTGATAAGAATGGCGTAAGGTATAGAAACCACATCAATGTTAAAGGATCTGAGAATATTTAACCACGAGAAAAAAAGAGTGGGAGAAAAAAAGAGTGGGAGTAAAGTTACTGAATGGAAATTTTCAAGTGTTTAAAGGGACTCCGCAGGATGCTTTGTATACATTAGTGCATTTAATCCTAACCATAACCTCATGAAGTACTTTTATTACCGTAATTAAGTGAAGAAACTGAGGTGCGAAAGGGGTACATAATTGCCAAATGTTGAACAGAATAAAAATGTTAAAAAGCGACTAGTTTACCTATTGAATTGTTTTTGTGAGATCAAGTAAGTATGGTTTTATGAACATATTGCTAATTGGTCAGGCAAGGGTTCAAATATAGATGCATTCACTTATTAGCTCTTTGACTTTGTTCTAGTCACCTGGTTTCTATGCCTCACATATTTTAAAGGGATAAAAGGTGGTAAGTTTAGTTATTCACATAGGAAATATGTATTTATTATAAATAGTAGGTAGTGTTCCAAAGTCTGGCACTTCTGCAGGAACAAGGTTCCTGCTCTCCCACTAATTGTACTGTGGAAGAAGAAAGAAGTTGATAGATAAATACATAGGTAAATAAAATAATAGTTTCATGTTAAATGCTATGATGAAAGTAAAACAAAATAGTGGCATGGGAAGGGGCTGTTCTAGTAAGAATGGTCAGGGAAGATCTTTTGGAGGAGATTCCATTGGCACAGAGGCCTGAAAGAGAAGCAGCTACCTAGAAGAAGATCTGGTATTAGCGGAGTCTGTAATAGATGGAACACACTCCAGTGAAGAGCTCAGAGGCAGCACAAGCTAGGAGGGCTTGATGACAAGGCAGAAAGCAGTTCGGGTGGAGTTTAGGTTTTGAGTATCAGGTAGGGCATGAGTTTGAAAAAACAGGAGTTCTCTCTGATCTTGCGTACAGCAGTGTAAAGAGCTACAGAGGTGTTTCTAATCATCGTAAACCACACTGTGCTTCTCACCTTGGGGTTGCTGCCACTGCTGCTGCCAAGGCAGAGCCCTGCACCTGGCCACAGGAGTATTTTTAACTTGCAACGCCAAGTGCACAGGGGCAACAGTTACATCTCTCTTTTTCCCTCTCCCCAGCACCTAGACATACCTTGGATGTCTAGGGGAAAATGTCTGAATATTCTTCTCCTTTAACAAAAGCATTTTCCACTGACAGAGTCCATAGCTATGTTGCTAATATTCCCCCATAAATAATCGCCATCATTCAAGAAATTAAAGTGACTACTCCATCACTTCCTGCTGTGTGCAGAACAATGCCATTGTACTTCAAGCAACAGGATACCTCAAAGCCAGTCAATTAAAATGATCATATGGGTTTATTAAAGGAGTGGACAGGAAGCAGTCAGCTTGTTATGATTCTGGCGGTACATTTAAAGAAATACAAATGGGAACTCTGATATGTATCAAGTATAATACAACCACCAAAAAATCATTCTCATAAGCATTATTGACGTTGACTTTTTTAAAGAGCTAACACTGTTTTGTTTTATTCAACAATAAAGGTTTCTTAAGAGATGAAATGCATCCCTAATACATGTCTAGGATCTAAATCAATTTTGCATCTGAATCTACCTGCCTAGGAAGTGAGAAAAAAAAAACAACTTTTCTCACAGCTCTCTTTAATGTGACATGTTTTTCTTTCAAAAAAAGCCTTAAATATTTGCTTTCCAGAATTTTACCTCTAAATCAAAGGCCAGAGAAACTGGAGCGGCTGACTAATGAAGAGTTGGACAAGAAGCTGGGAGGGAGGAGGGAATAGAATTTCCACTGCAAATGCTGCTCTGAGACTTTGTCACCTTCTTTACCATTAATTAACGTGGACAAAACACATAGGTTTCAAGGCTCTCATCTCTATAGTATAGTTAGAATAAGTTGGCTGCCTGGAAGTAGATTATAATCTCTTGATCTCCCTTTAGCACTATGGATTTATGAAGCACCAGGGACAGCCCCTTCAGAGGTGGGGGCCCCCTTGGTGGAACAGAATACTGGTAACTGTTGGGAGATATTTGAGAAAATCACTTCATATCTCCCCGTTTTGGTTTCCTTATTTTCTTTATTTTTCATAGGATAAGGGTATACTAAATCAATGGTGTTCTAGCCAAAGGTATTTTTTCTGATGAAATCTTTTTTTTTTTTTTTTTTTTTATTGTTGGGGATTCATTGAGGGTACAATAAGCCAGTTACACTGATTGCAATTGTTAGGTAAAGTCCCTCTTGCAATCATGTCTTGCCCCCATAAAATGTGACACACACTAAGGCCCCACCCTCCTCCCTCCATCCCTCTTTCTGCTTCCCCCCCCATAACCTTAATTGTCATTAATTGTCCTCATATCAAGATTGAGTACATAGGATTCATGCTTCTCCATTTTTGTGATGCTTTACTAAGAGAAATCTTATACCAAGTTTGAATACTTTTTGTTTAAAAGGTAAAGATGATCTGGTGAAACGGGTTTAAAACTTGGACCCCTTGACTCATCTCTGCTAGATGGATCTGTTAATCCTGAAGGGTGGTTCAAGTTGAACAGCCTATAATTTCAACATCATCAAACAATTTGCAAGCAGTTTTTGGACAGCCATATTTTATTACATATAATGAGACACACCCATATTCAGCTCCAGGCTTCTGAACATTTTTTCACTAGTCCAAATACGATGCTGTTTTCAAACCTAACTCTGAGAGATTTCCAAAAATCCATAGGCTAAATTCCAGGACACTTTTACCTTTCACCTAAGGTGTGCCTAACGGCACTCTGAGACCTCTCCATGACCCAGCTTTGTTCTATCTCAGGGAAAGTGGAAATCTCCCTCTAAGAGATAAACTTTTCTTCACAGGATTTATGACCATCCACTCTGGACCTGCAGGTCAAAGCATGGAAGAAAAAGAAGGTCCCCTAAGGAAATTGTGAACAATTTAATGAAACCAGCTGAGTTTGGGCCTTGAGGTTAAATGCCTTTGAAGACTGGGGGAAACATTTAAGAGAAAACATTTCTAGCTGTGGCTATGATTATCACTCTCACAACAACTTAAATTTTAACCACCTTCTTCCTAATGACTGACATAACTACTCTTAGCAAATCTTTTTCCCTTATCTGGAGCCTCCACTTTATCATCTTTGAAGGAGATTGGCTCCCTACAGGCTGCACTCAGAGACTCCAGAGATTAAGAAGACAAAACCTCAGTAAAGTACAAATTATTTAATAAAGAGGTGTTTCAGGAAGATCAAGTTATTTCATAGAAGAATTTGCTACCCCCAAAAATGTTCTTGGGAAGTGTTTAAGGCTCAGCTGTGTGTATAAAGGAAGGGCAAATCTTCTCCTGGATATATATGGCTTCACTGTGAGCAGCCAACATTGCACAGCATGAAGGGGCAGGCAACCTTCATTGAATTAATGACTGAGTTGGTCATCCAATAAATAGTTAGATGGTGAGAGTGGAATTCTAAGTGCTTTTTAACCGTCCCTAAACACATAAGAGCTTTTATATCATGGTCCCTTTGTCTACTACCAAGACCCTAGTAAATTATGAATTGCACTGAAGTCTGGTGGGGAAAACTATTGAATTCAAACTTTCTTTCTCCACCTAGGAGTTCCAGATGAAAGAGAATTGATTCTTCTGGGAAGAAAGATGAGTTGAAAGTGAATAGGGCCTTAGTTCAATTGCCCATGTGCCTGGATTTTTCAGAGCTACTTTGCTGGTACCCTATCCCTAAAAGATCAAGAATCCCACAGCCCATCTGACCCAGAGCTATTTGTAACAATTGATAATCCAGATAGCCCATGTTGACACATACATATCAATCTCTTAGTGTTAAAGTCTGCTTCTTTGCTAGGTGGGAAAACATAGCAAGGGGTAGAGACCCATAGCTTCACTCACTAAGAACTTTGTATCTTAGGAAAAATAATTCCATATAAATAAGCTTACAGATAGAGTCAGTGAGAGCCAGACCCCTAGAGAATTTACCATCTTTTATATTTTCTATAATTTTCTCACATCTTCAGTGTGACAGAATCCATAGATCTGACAGAAACACATTTGAGTTCCCTAAACAATATAGTTGAATCAACATATTATTGGCTGGCATTTTATTAGCCTACCCCTCCCCCCAAACCACACTTTACACATTGTCAACACAGTAATAACAAATTTCATAGTCCTGCATCTAAGGTATAGCATTATCCTAAAGTCTTCTGAATTTCTAAAGAAAGATTTTGCTTTGAATTCACTTTTGGTTTTACATGAATTTTGTGGTCTATACAAGGTGAACAAACCATGCCTCACATTTGAACAAATTTGCTCTGCCATCTGTTTTTGTGAATAATGTTTTATTGGAGCACAGCTATACTGATTTTACACTGCAGTGACAGAGTTGAGTTGTGGCAGAGACCATATACTGTGCAAAGCCTAAAATATTGATTATCTGGACATTTTGTGAAACAGTTTGACAACATGTGGTCTATATTAACTTGAGAAACAGCATTCTTGGCATAATCTGCATAGTAGGCAGTGTGTGCCAAAGCCTGCTAGCTCATCAGTAGTGACGGTGCCTGTCTCTTCTTACTTGTACACCCAGCAATAGCATACAGGTAACTGAAATTAACCATAGCTGGAGTATTTACATCATGGAAATTGTCAAGCACCAACCACCATATTTTCTTTCTGCAAGAAGCCAGATATTAAATAGATGCCAGCATGCCCCTGGTGATAACCCTCTATTAGTCAGAACTTCTATCTATGCTAAAGAATAGACATGCCGGCATCTGACAGGGATATTATTAGCAATATGGACACAATCTATGTTGAAGAGACTTACTGGATTTCACAGTTTCTCACTAATTGCAAGCTTAATTCATCCTTATGCAAAAGTTTTAGAAAACATAAAAGCATGCTGATAAGCTCAACACTATATATACTATGATAACAATGTTGATGTATTTTTTCCATTCTTATTATACCATTTTATTTAAAAACATGAGAACATGCCATTTGTAACATTGGTAATTTTGATTTGGCAGGACATCTTTTTGATGTTGCTAAATATTCTGTAGCATCATTTTGCTTGGTTGTCTGGTATTCCACACTGTAATTCAATTAACTAAATCTCTATTTTGGTATCTAAGACAGGCTATGATGGAGACAAATATAAATACATACATATTCATAATTCTGAAGATTTCTTTAGGGTAATTTCTACATTTTCATTTTATTAAAAGCAAATTTTAAAAATTTCAGTATTTTTTTTCCAGGCCTCTATCAATCATTTATTCATTAACAAATTTCACACTATTATATGTCAGACACTTTTCTAGAAACTGGGGATAGAGCAATGAAAAAAAATAACTGAAGAAAAGTACTGTTGCCACCTTGGAAATCACATTTTAAACACAGTGGTTAGGGTTGTACAATGTAATTTAACCAATCCACAACTCAATTCTATTCAGAACAACACAAATTCACTGAGTACCTGGTACATGCCTGGTGCTCTAAAGAAACTCAAGTATCATGTTTAATTGGACTAGCTCTGACAGAAAGAGAAACACACACACACACAAAAATCATCATGTATTAGTTAGAAACCCTGGTTGTAATCAAGTCCAAAGTAAACCAGTTTAATCCAACAGGGAAATATAGAGTAAACAATGTACATTTCTTTATAAAGAAAACAACCAGGGATTCTAATTCTATAAGAATAATCTTTCTGTCTTTTGTACTTTCCACTTTTCTCTGTCTCCTCAATTCCTTGATCTTCAAAAGGAAACATCTACTTTCTTCTTTTACCACACACACACACACACATATTTTGAATACTGAACTGTAGTGTTCAACATTGTTTGTCTGTCTACTCTCCTCTATAACCTCTCACCCTTTGAATGGTTTAGTTTGGCATCCTTGGTACCCAGGCTATTCCCCTACCCCTGGTTCTACTCAGGAGAAATCTCTCTCTGTGGAATTCTAGTATCTTGGAATTTTTGCATTTTGCTTCCCAGCAGGGCATTCCAAATCCACAAATCTAAACTTTGAAATGCTTCCATGAACATTTCTTTGGAGTGTCACGTCAATGCTCAAAAAATTTCAGATTTAGAGAATTTCAGATTTTCAATTTTCAGATTTGGGTTGCTCAGTCTTTACTTGATAATATAAAGAAAGTATTTCTGCTATGAGTAATGAACGAGTAGGATCATAATGGACCCATTTATTCCCATAAACTATGAAATTTTTGTTGTTGTTGTTGGGGAATCATTGATGGTACAAAGAGCCAAGTTATACTCTTGCATTTGCTGGGTAAAGTCCCTCTAATAATAGTGTCCTGTCCCTAAGAGGTGTTCACACATCATGGCGCATATATATATATATTTTTTATGTTGCTATCTGAAAGCACTGAAAGTGAATAGAAATAGAAAGCTTCTGGTGGGGTATTCATATGTGGATAAATGCAGTTTACAGTTATACATTGTTGCTATTTGTAATATAAAGGCAGGCATAGTCAAAATGATGCAGGTACTGGAGGTACCAATAAAAATTAATTGTCTGCTTTCTTGCCTGAGTAATCACAGAACCAAGCAACTGTGGCTGCTGAAGTAGGGTAGAGAGGTGGAATCCCTCAAAAGAAATAGCAGAGAGGGGATTTCTAAATTCTGCATGACAGTCTTTGATTTATCTTTGAACAATGCACACATGGAGCACATGCTAAGAAGCTCTGATAAATATGAAATATTTGGATGAGGATTAAAAATATCCTCTGAGAAATGGCAGTTTATATCTAACCATGTTAAGAACTTATTTAAAGAAAAAAAATAGCTTTTCCTGGAGAAAAAATAACAGAATCCCAAGTTTCAACAATTTAAATTCTTAGATTCAGAATATAACCAAAATTACCTTATATATGAAACTGGGACCTAGTTTCAAGAGAAAAGGTAAATAATTGACACCAACTCTAAAATGCAGAAATGTTGAAGTTGACAGAAATTTTTTACAAATAGTTAAAAAAAGTCAATGAAGTAGAATAAAGGTTGCAATACATGAAAAAATAGAAAATATCAGCAAATTAGATACAATCAAGTAGAAACAAATGGAAATTCTAGAACTGAGGAATAAAATATTGGATTTTTTAAAAAAATAAGTTAATTGAGATGACCGGAAACAATTTAGTTAATATTAGGCTAGCTCAATAGAAATTGCACAATGTGAAGAACATTGAGAATGAATGTATATATGTACATGTAGAACATCAAGGACCTGTTAGATAATATTTGTCTAAAAAATATGTAACTAGAGTCCCAGAAGAAGATAAGAGATAGAATGGGAAGACAAGAAAAATATTTCAGAAAAATAGCTGAATACTTCCAAAATTTGATTCAAGACTAATAAGATATACCTGAGAATGGTCAATCTTTCATACATCATAGTTAACCACTGATAAATAAGATGAAGAACAAATTTTGAAAACATCAAAAGACAAAGTAAAAATTACATGAAGGGTTGCTGCTCGGGAGGCTGAGGCAAGAGAATCGTGTAAGCCCAAGAGTTAGAGGTTGCTATGAGCCGTGTGATGCCACAGCACTCTACCCGAGGGTGGTACAGTGAGACTCTGTCTCTACAAAAAAAAAAAAAAAAATTACATGAAGGGGAATAGCAAATCAATTAATGGCTAACTTCTGATCAGAAATTATGGAGATCAGAGATAGCGAAATAACACCTTTACATTGTTGAAAGAAAAGCCATCAGCTTGGAATACTATATGCAGCAAAAACATTTTTGAAGAATGAAGAAAAAAGGAAAGTATTTTGGATAAAAGAAAGCTAAAACCTGTACTACAACAAGTTCTTGTGGCTAAACAGAAAAGATGATTCAAATAACAATATTAGTTATTTTGTTGATAATATTTGAACCTCAAACCTTTACAACCATAGAATGCACAATCTTTCCATTCTTTTCAAGAGAAAATAGACATTCAACAAAATAACGTGAAATGTTTTAAATAAAACATTTAAAATCATACAGAGAATGTTTTATGATAGAAATAAGCTGGGTAATGATAAAAGAAGGATATATGCAAAATATCCAAGCGCTTGGAAATTAAACAACATACTTCTAAATAACTCACAAACCAGCAAAATAAAAATGAAGCATTGCAAAAATCTTCAACTGAATGGTAACACAAATGCCATATATCAAAATTTAAAAGCAAGCATAGTATTTGTAAGAAAATTTTTGAAAAAATATAAGCTTTTTTTCCACAACCTAAATTTACTACTGCATTTCAACAATTCAACAAAGACAAAATAATTGTTATAATTATACTACATAACTTTTGAAAAATAAGTTAATGTAGTAAAATAGTGAACCCCAAAATGCAGTTATATGATATTTTATTTTTTAGATAATATCCTATAATAATGGGAAAAAGTCCTGTTCAACAAACAATGCTTGAATAACTGAATATCTATATGGAAAAAAAAATGAACATCACAACACATCCAACAGTTAATTTGAAATAGATGGTAGATTTAAATATAAATGCCAAAACCTTATAGATTTTATAGATGATATAGATTTTATAGATGAAACTTCAGTTTAAATAAACAATTATTAGGCAGGTGATTAGACAATTAGTGACCTAAAGGATAAAGTAGACTTCATAATTGAAACTTTCTCTCATCCAAAGATACCATTAAGAAAAAGAGCATGCAACAACAGACTTAGAGAAAATATTTACAGTATACATATATGTACCTGACCAAAGATTATATCCAGGCTATATAAACACTCATACACACCTGAATGTCTAAAATCAAAAAGAATAACAACACCAAATGCTGACAATGATGTCAAGCAACTCAAACTTCATACATTGTTGGTGGGAATGTACATGATTCAATTACTTTGAAAAAACTGCTGACAGTTTTTTATAAAACTAAACATTTTTATCTGTGACCCAGAAATTCTACTACTAGGAGATACATTTCCAATAAAAATGAAAACATATAACAGCAAAAGCCTTGTGAAGGAATGTTCACCATAGCTATATTTATAACATCTAAATAACTAGAAAACAACTTAGATGCTCAAATATAGGAGACTTGATAAATTAAATGAAATATTGATACAGTGAAGTACTACTAAGTAATAAAATAAATATTTGATATACAAAATTGCATTAGTTTTCTAGTGGTGCCATAAGAAATTATCACCATTTAGCAGCTTAAAATAATACAAATTTATTATTATATAGTTCTTAAGTTCTGAAGTCACAGAGATTTTCTTGCGATGCAAATTAAGTAAGTAAATGATTAAAGTGGTATATAAATAAATTCATCGTCCTATTCTTGTTCTTTGTAAATTTTTTGGCTTCACATGAGGGATTTTTGAATAAAAAAATTGATTAAATGGATTGCAAATAAATTTGTGGTTTCAATTTTGTCTTCTCCAATCTCAACCTTACTAACTACCTAACAATAGCTGTGTCACAACCATGCTAATCTTTTAGCTCTTGAAAACCTCTCTTCTCTCTCCTATTAGGCAGTAGTTTTCATTGAGTCTGTAGTACACTTGTATTCACTTCCTTAGCTTTTCAAATACTGCCCTAGGTCTCTACCATTTCATCCCTAAATTCAGAAATTCATATTTATCCTTCAGGATGTCAATTTTACTTCTGAGTACACCTTCCCCCAAACCCTAAATTAAATTGTAAGCCCTTGCTGTTAATATCATATTTATTGCCTACATAAGTGAGTTATTGATTTTCTCTATCCTTGCACTTTATTCTAAATATGTATATATTTATATATTTCTGAGGCAGAGTCTCTGTCTCCTGAGCTAAAGTTCCATGACCTCAGCGTAGCTCACAGTAACTTCAAACTCTAAATTCAAGTGCCTCAGACTCCCAAGTAGCTGGTACTACAGGTGCCCCCAATTTTTCTATTTTTGATAGAAAAGGAATCTTGCTTTGCTCAGACTGGTCTCAATCTCCTGAGCTCAAGGGATCTGCCCACCTCAGCCTCTCAGAATGTTAGGATTAAAGGTGTGAGCCACTGTGCCCCACCTAAAAATGTTTTTTTTTTGTTGTTTTCTGTTTTTATTTATTTTTATTAAATCATAGCTGTGTACATTAGTATGATCATGGGGCACCATACACTTGGTTCATAGATCATTTGACACATTTTCATCACACTAGTTAACATAGCTTTTGTAGCATTTTCTTAGTTATTTTGCTAAGACCTTTACATTCCACATAATGTTTTTTAATGTTTTGTTTTCAGTGCTAGATTCTATAAAGTCTATGGAAGAAGGAATACTGTCTGTTTTGTTTATCACTGTATATAAAGTGCTTATTGAAGGGCCTAGTAAACAGTGGGTGCTTGTTTGTAAAATGACTGACTGCTGAATGAACAAGTACTGCTATTATTATCAATGTCGTGGCCTCCCACTATTAGTGTGGTTCTTCAAAATGTGCTGATGTCCTGGGTCAGTCTTTCCTAAATGGTACTTAGTTTACTTTTTCTGCCTTACATAACTTCCCAAAATGTTCTCTCTGAACCAGAAACCTGTGTTTCCTGACGGATCCACTCATTTCTGTCTCATCTTAACTTCTCACTTTACAAATAGAAGGTATCCGTCAGAACCAGCTTGCATAGCCAGATTTCATGTTCTGGACCCTTCTAATCAGCTATGCTGATTGCTTCACACCTCACTCTCAGTTCTCCCAGGATAGCTTTCTAAAATAACAACAAGTAAAAGCAAGACTTATGAATTTATACATTGCCATCTAGTTGCAGAATATCTTTATTAGAGTTCTCATTTCTTTTTAACCTTTTCCTTCAGCGTTTCATCTTCCTCACATTACATCCTATTATATCCTATTATTGTCATTGTCTTCTGAATAAATAAAGACAAATCACAGGATTGCCCTATGATAACATGAGGAATATGTGTTGCAGACAGATGTAAGCTTTAACCATGCAGCTGCTGTTCACATGGAATACCATGGGATGGGGAGATCCAGATTTAGGAAACAACTGACAAAAATCACAAATAATCATTGTGGGATAATCATGGCTCAGGGGATGCTTTACGCAATTGTTGGCCAGGCTGTCTAAAAGGATGTTATTATAAGACAACAAAGTCCATGCAGCTGGCCTCACAAAAAAAAGTGGAATTTTTTGGAAAACACTGGTGAACCACTGCCAGTTATTAGGTCCAAAGTAAACAAGAAGAGAAATTATAGATTTATTTTTCATTTAGACTCATTGTAAACAGGTTAACCACATTGCTATCATTGAGGCTGAGAGAGGCAGCGAGACAGTTTGGATGAAGGTTCATCTCTCTGGTGCCCTACAACTCAGATACATCTGATATGGAAATGGAGTGGCCTCCACTTGGAAGTTATGAAAACAAAAGCTCCTAGGATCAGTGCATCTAATCCTCTTATCAAACCTTGCCAACTCCAGCTTGCACTAGGAATACTCTGGACTCTAACTGTATGAAAATATAAAGATACACACAAAAGAAACAGGGAACTTGACTTGGAAAAAGGAGCTGCCTTATAAGTCATCTTAAATACCTTTACCATTTAGACAATGGTTCCTTAATTTGGAGTTTATAAGTTATTTTTTTTTTTTATTGTTAGGGATTCATTGAGGGTACAATAAGCCAGGTTACACTGATTGCAATTGTTAGGTAAAGTCCCTCTTGGAATCATGTCTTGCCCCCATAAAGTGTGACACACACCAAGGGGAGTTTATAAGTTTTGAGGATATTTTTCTTCCCCTCGTGGCCCTTGGCTCAAGTGCTTCAGAATTATCCATTATTTCTGAAATGATTCAGTTCAAATTCCTATTCCAGATGCGACAGACCATGATCTCTGATTGCAGAGTGTGTGATGTTGCATTTTAATAAGCACTCTAGAATGTTCTGAGGACACACTAAAATATAAAAAGTCTTACTGAACAAAGCTCATGGATGAGCTTAAGGGACCCTCAAAGCCCCCAAGTTGCAGATAAAATTTTATGCAATTTCTAAACAGGAGGTTCATAGCTTTTGTGCAAATTTCAAAGGTTTTCTAGACCCCAAATGTTTTAAACCATCGGATTACAAAATCTTCTGAAGAGTGCTTTGGCTTTTGTTGACTTATATACATGGTAATCATAGCCTTTCTCTGAAGTATTAACAGACAACTATAACTCAATTCCTAGACAATCCAGTTCTAAAATTATTGGTGGGTATGAAAGACACAGGGGAAAAAAATCTCTTCATCTTTACTTTAATCCTTGCCTTTCCTCATCCCCTAATTTTTTCTATGTAGATAAATATTTCCAGACTCAAACCCACTGAAAGCTTGAACCATCCTGATAAGGATCGGCAAATATAGAAAGTACTAGAATATCATTTAGATGCATCTGAAGTAAGTTTTTCTACCAATAAACCTGTCATCTTGGGGACTAGATTTGAACCCTATGTACCTCTGTAAACTCAAAGTTACAACAATTTCGACCTAATTTCTTTACTTCCTTTAACTGGTTTCTAACAGATATCATTCTATACTGTAAAACCAGCAAGCAATACATTTTGATTTTTTAAAATTTTCTTTAAATTAAATCTGAGCTTTAAGTTCCCGGCCCCCTGAGGGGTAGAAAGAGGTCCACTTTAGCCACCACCACATTTCTTCAAATATCCAAGACTTTTGATCCTAGGATGCCTTAGCTAGAGGAACATATTAGGCAAGTTCCCCCTAGCATTAGGTCAAACTGAATATCCAGTGAGACAACCATTGACCCAGGTTTTGTGGTCATACTGACTTCAGCGTTGGTGCTTCTTCCAGGCCTTATTTGGAGGACAGGAAGGTTATGTGAAGATGGGAACCTTGGTGTCTTAGATCCAGCTTCTTCATGTGAATCCTGGGCAGCCTCTGAGGTGATGGCAGGCCTTATTAGGTCCCTCAACTCAGAGCTTCTCTCCTGTTACAGAACTCATTTCATATGCAGGTAACATCTGGCTCTCTTCGTATTACTCTTGGGATCTTGGCATAAGGGAACCAGCATAAATGTTGTCTCTCTGGCTACTGCCATTGCTGTGAATAATAAAATCTTTTAACTCCAACCCAAGTGTCTCTGCTGTGAATTCTGCAAGAATCCCTGAAATGCAGCAAGATAACTTGTGAGCAAGTGAGGTATAATCCAGGGCCTGCATGATTCTTGGCACACACTTGTCTGTGGGGTAGAACCTCCCACACTTCAGCCCAATAGCAAGATTTACCCCAAACAGTCTGATTTTGCCATTTTACCTTCCTACTCTGCATGGGATCTGCCAACAGTCTCTTTAGGGCTCAAGGCCAGGCTCCGACAGATCCTTACCCCAAAGTTTGGTGCTACCTGCTTGCAAGGTCCTTCCTGTCCTGCCATGACCTTGATGCTGAGGTTCTAGCATGCAATATATCCGAGCCAACATACATTTTTTAAAAAGTCTCAATCAAGGTTAAATATATAAATAGTGATTGCTTACCTTTATAGGTTTTTAGAAGTACAGGCTCTGTGGTACAATATCTATTTCGTTAAGCTTTTGGGAGGAAGTAATTGTGCATTATAATGGAGGGATTAGAGGAGCACTTTTTAACAAATTATTTTCTAAATCCAACTTATGTTTTCTCCTTTTCTGTTTCTCATGTTTACTTCCAGGTTCTTTCCCTCTTCCCTTCATATTTTATGATCCAAATAGGCCATTGACCATAATAGCTCTCTTCCTGCTCATGCTCAAAACTCTGTGAAAGGGGCTGTAACTACATTCTGTGAGTAGGAGCTTTTCCCAACCTGCAACTCTATCCCCCTTTTCAGGTGAAATACAGCAAGTGTGGTTCACGTGCTTTTATCCCTATGTCTTGGATACACACACACAAGTACACATATGCAAACATGCACACACGCATATAACATATAAAAGAGCATGCCAGTGTGTAATTATAGTTTGAATAACATTAATAAAATCCATGTACATATAACCTGTATGACAAATTTACCTGTATGACTCTCTTCAATCTCACTCACCACACGCACAGTGAATTGCTATTTGAAACCATTACCTTGCTTTTTTTTTTTCTAATAGTTTTACTTCATCTCTTCATATATTTGTAAACAATATGCAGTTTTAGCTTTCATAGTTTTGGACTTCATGTGGATGGAAGAATATGTATTGTTTTGTAACTTTTTCCCGCAATGTCTATGGTAAGAATTATTCCTATTATTGCAAATGTGGATAGACTCATTCACTTTCACTTGATAGTTAGATTCTAGTTGTCTCTCCAGCACCTTTGGATCATTGACTTTCTTGCCTTTGCTGCCTGGTGTGGGTCCCAGACAGTGCTTCACACATCACCCTCTATAACTTTCATTATGCTTTGTAAATGTGGGGCAAGTCCTACCTTCCTTCTCTCTAGCCTAGATCCCCAGGATATGCTACCCAAGTCTGAGACCTACACTCAAAATTCTGTTTTTCTGGAAAAGAGGATAGAAGTCCTCATATGTTCCTGTGAGAGCCGTGAAATATCTTAGGCATCTACCTGCTTTAGTACACCGAACATTCATAGCTGCATTTTTTTAGCAACCACATGGTGCTAGATGGTACCAAAGCTGCTTATGATTCCTCCAACTCTTTTTCCTCCTCCCTCAGAGCAGGATGTATACGTGACAGGTATTCCAATTTCACACAGCATAGCAAGGCTACCCATCAAGTTTTCCTGGCACACTCACCCAAGCGAGGCAAAAAGCGATGAAATAGATAAAGTGGCCAAAGACAAAAGGAATACGTATTTGATGAGAGTTAAGGGAAAAAACTCAAAAACAGTTTATAGGACTTATTTCAAGGACCTGAAAAAGATCCTAATATTGAATTTCCTTTGGGGGAGGAGTATTAAATTAGATAGGAAGAAATCACCCATACTCTCATATGAAAAGATCTTGTCCTTCATTCCCTCTTACTCATTTCTTCTGCCCTCCACACCACATACAAGTGCAGAGAGCAGGCAGGTTACCTAGGTAAGTCCAGTAGATTTCAAAGACTTAAATAAAATCAAATCCTTTCAACCTTTCCTTTCTCTACTTTTTATGTTGATTTTACAGATTTTTTTTTAAAAAATTTCAAACATTATTTTTATGTTATTAAAATTTGTGAAATAAAATTGTTTAAAAAATAAAGAAATCACTCTCAGTCCCAGCACAGAGAGATCAACATTATTAACATGTAGACATACAGCTGGCCATAAAGTTCATGTGCAGTTTTAAATTGCATATATTCACTACCATCATGAGTTGGAAAATGAATGAACAAATCAATGAATCAATCAATCAATCAATTGCACACTAGGAGGCCAGGAGCAAGATGGTGACCAGTAACAGCTTCTGTGCAACCTGGTGCAGTAAGATTGGGAAGAGAAGACTCCGGGCATCTCTGGCTGGTGGGTTCTTCCCGGAAACTTCCCTTTGGTGACACAGGGAGTCAGTGAGAGACTTCTGGACCCCACAAGGAGGGCAAAAATGGTGGACAACTGGCAAGTGGTAGGTGTATTTGTTTGAACGGAGGCTGCCTGGAGCTGTAACCATAGCAACAGTGAGACTGCAAGTAGGAAAAGCCTTACCTGTGGGCTGTTTTGCCTTGGGAGATCTTGAGCAGGTGTGCGGACAACTTTGGGTGCTGTCTGGGGCCCCGGACTGAGCCGCTGAGCAGGAAATGAGCTAATATCGTTCAGCTGTGGGCTGCCCGCACAGCTACTGTGGGGGAGCTGCCCCCGTGGTTGCAGTGCAGAGATTGACCAGGAGACCTTGGGTGAGTAATCTAGTGACTGAGCTGCCTAAAGGCAGGGACTGAGTTGCTGGGGAAGAGCGGAGATCTAAATGTTTGGCAGATTAACAGCCTTGGCCCTCAGGGGCATATAGTGAGACCAGTTCTGGCACACTGGATAAGCAGGCAACCACGCCAGGAGAAAGCCCAGTGATAAGTACTTTCCTTGGAAAGCTTCTGCTTAGCCATGGTTCACAGTTTGGAGTGTCTTTTAAGTGGCTGAAGAGACATTTGGGTTCCTAAGCCTGTGGGGTCTGAGAAATCAGCAGAGGCCTTCAGTCTCCATTTTGTACGGCTGTATCAACATTGTGATTAACATCTCATACCTCAGGTGGTCACCTGTTGCCCGGACAATATTCAGAAAGATATATATATATACTGTTCAGTTTTTTGGTTTTGGGGTTCTTTGTTTGGGGGATGGGGGGTTTCCCCTTAATTTCAATATTTTTCCTTGACATTTTCCTTTTCTTTAAATTTTTTATTCTTTTCTCTCTCTCTTTTCCACCCCACTATTCTAGTTTAAATACAATCTTCCATTTTTTCCTGCTTTAACAATTAGAATTTCATTTTTGCCAGTGTTTCTGCTCCTATTATTTATTTTTATTTTCCCACCAATTTTATCCCATAAGGGTTTTTGTTTGTTTGTTTTGGTTTGATTTATAGTATTTTTGTCTTTCCTCTCTACTTGGTGAAAGTGGAATACTGTGTCTAATCAGGCTGGCAAAGGGCTGTTGACCTCAAGAGAACTACCCAACCCTGGACCCCCAAAGGTTTGGGGTTTTTAAGGTTGGGTCATAGTACCCTACTATACACCTATATTACTCCTATCTCCTTCTTTCAGTGCCTTTCTTCTTTTTGTCAATATTTCCTTTTACTCACTCCCTCTTCTTTCTCTTTTTAATTCCTTTTAAAAATCTTTTTTCCCTTTTTGCTCTTCACTCTTCTCATCCTACTGGTTCCATACCAAAATAACTCATTAAAACTTTAGGCCAGAGGCACAATAATTTAAAGAGCAAGAGGAAGTGAAAGGAAAATTAGGGCAAGAAACAGATACAAGAAAGCACTCATAAAGAAGAATCAGCAGAAAAATTCTGGCAACATAAAATACCAGTCCAGAGCAACCCCTTCAAGAGACTGTAAGCAACCCCTTCAACATAGCTACAGCAGAGGATTCCACCTATAAAGAAATGTTAGAAATGACAGAAGGGGAAATCTAAAATACGGACGATGAAAACAATGAAGGAAATTACTGAGAAAGTGTAAAATAACCAAAAGGAAATCCAAAAACAGAATCAAATAAGATGAACGATACAAAGAATATAGAAAGGATATAGCAGAGCTGAAGGAACTGAAGCAGTCAATTAGGGAACTTAAAGATGCAATAGAAAGAATCAAAAATAGAATAGATCATGCAGAAGAAAGAATCTCAGAGGTAGAGGATAAAGCTCTTGAGATAACTCTGATAGTTAAAGAGGCAGAAAAGAAGAGAGAGGAAGCAGAACGTTAACTGACAGAATCACGGAACTTTATGAAGCATTCAAACATATGAGTTATAGGTATCCTAGAAGGGAAAGAAAAATGTCCCAGAGGAATGAAAGCTATTCTAGAGAATATTATAAATTAAAATTTCCCAAATATCACCAAAGATTCTGACATACTCCTTTCAAAGGAATATGGGACCCCTGGTTGGCTCAACTCAAAAAGAGCTTCTCCAAGACACATTGTGATGAATCTACCTATAGTCAAGACAAAAGAAAAGATTTTGTAAGCTGCCAGGAGTAAGCACCAACTGACCTACAGGCGCACATCTATCATGGTGACCATGGTCTTCTCTAATGAAACTTTCTAAGCCAGAAGACAATGGTCATCTATCTTTAATTTACTTAAACACAACAATTTCCAGCCCAGAATTCTATATCCTGCTAAGATAAGCTTTAAAATTGATGGAGAAATCTAATCTTTTACTGATATGCAAACATTGAGGAAATTTGCCACAACAAGACCAGCTTTATAGGAAATATTTCAACCTGTTCTACACACTGACCATCACAATGGACCTTCAGCAAAGTAAACAGCCAGAAATTAAGGGACAGAACCTAGCTTCCACAATGATGCAAAAGACAAAACTAAGCAATGGATTTTCACAAAATAAGATGAATAGAACACTACCACACATCAATTATCTGAATAAATGTCAATAGCTTGAATTCCCACTGAAGAGGCATAGAGTGGCTGATTGGATTTAAAAAAACAAGCCATCTATTTGCTGTCTGCAAGAAACACACCTCACATCAAAAAACAAATTAAAACTAAGTTAAGGGTTGGAAGTCAATTTTTCAGGCAAATGGAATTCAGAAGAAAAGAAGGGTTGCAATCTTATTTTCAAATACACGTGGATTTAAAGCAACTAAAGTCAAAAAAGACAATGATGGTCACTTCATATTGGTCAAGGGAAAAATACAGCAAGAAGATATTTCAATTCCAAATATTTATGCACCCAATTTAAATGCTCCCAGATTCTTGAAATAGACCTCACTTATTCTGAGCAACATGATATCCTATAACACCACAATAACAGAGGAATTTAACACCCCTCTCTCAGAGCCAGACAAATCCTCTAAACAGAAATTAAACAAAGATATTAGAGATTTAAATGAGACTCTAGAATGACTGTGTTTGATAGACGTATAAAGAACACTCCATCCCAAAGATAAAGAACATAAATACTTCTCATCATCCCATGGAACATTCACCAAAATTGATCATATCCTAGCACAAAAACAAATCTCAACAGAATCAAAAGAACTGAAATTTTACCTTGTATCTTTTCAGACCATGAGGCACTAAAAGTGGAACTCAACTCCAACAAAAACGTTCAACCTCACAGACAGGCAGGGAAGTTAAAGAACCTTATGCTGAATGACAGTTGGGTGCAGGAAGAAATAAAAAAGCAAATCATTAACTTTCTTGACAATAACAACAATGAAGACACAAGCTACCAAAACCTGTGAGATACAGCAAAAGAAGTTCTGAGAGAAAAATTTATCACTTTAGAAGCCTACATTCAAAAAACAGAAAGAGAGCATATCAACAAACTCACAAGCCATCTTATGTAAGAGGGAAAAAAGAATAATCTAAGCCTAAAAACAGCAGAAGAAAAGAAATATCCAAAATTAAATCAGAGGGCACCCACCCAGACCTCCATAAGAGCTGCCCTGTGACCTGCGATTGCCACGCACCTGGACCTCTGGAAGAGCTGAGCCGCGACCTGTGATGGGTGCCCACCCAGACCTCCAAAACAGCTGTGCCGTAACCCGCAACCCACCATCTTCACAAGCCTGGACCCTGGGAACAGCTACACCGCAACCCGTGACCCGTGCCTGCTGGGCCTCTGCACGCCTTGACAGGAACTCTGGGAGCCGCACAACCCCAGGTCCTCCAACCTGTACCCTCCCTGCCTCCACACTGGCCCGCTCGTATGGCCAGGGACTCTGGTAGCTGTGTGCCCTCCCTGCCTCTGTGCGGAGCCCTTCTCATGGCCAGAGACTGCTGGAGCCTTGGGCATGCTGTGCAAAAGTCACTGGGCACCAGGTACTCCCAGAACCATGTGCACCACCGCCCGCCCTGTTGCTGGATCCAGGTGTGTCACACTCCAGAGCTGCTCCCACAACCAGAATTCCATGGCTGGGGCAGCCCCAGAGGAGTTACACAGGGTCACTCCCTACAAATATCCAGCAACAATAGAGGGATCCCGCTGGGGTCTAATCTTGGAGAGACACCTCCCCAACTATGAGGAAGGCCAGAGGCAAAGGTGAAAAACAATCATGAGGTGAAATCAATGGAAATACTCTGGCAATATGAATAATCAGACTAGATCAATTCCCCAAGGAACAATGAGGCAGACACAGCACAATATCCCATGCACAAACAAATAGCTGAGATGTCACAAATCAAATTCAGAATCTGGATAGCAAATAAGATCAAATTAGAATTCCAAGCAGTAATCCAAAAGATGCATCAAGAATTCAATGAATTCTAAATGTTTTGGCACAGTAACTGAGATAACGCCGGAAAGGCTATGTTAACCACTGGGATAAAAATGTGTCAAATGGTTTATGAAGTGAGTGTATGATGCCCCATAATCATATCATTGTATACACTTATGATTTAATAAAAAAAAAAAAAAAAAAAAAAAAAAAGAATTCAATGAATTCAAAAACCAAAAGACCAAAGATTTTGAAACATTGAGACAATAAGTTGCAGCCCTCAAAGATCTGAGAAACACAATAAAATCCCTCAGTAACAGAATGGAGCAAGCAGAAGAAAGGATTTCTGATATTGACGACAAAGCTTTTGAACACTCCCAAACTATCCAACCTTCAAGGAAGAGCTTATTCCTATACTGCAGAAATTCTTTCAAAATATTGAGGAGGAAGGAATCTTCCCCAACACGTTCTATGAAGCAAACATCACCCTGATGTCAAAACCAGGAAAAGACCCAACTATACAGGAGAATTTTAGACTTATTTCACTAATGAATATAGATGTAAAAATTCTCAACAAAATCCTGGCCAATAGATTACAGCTTATCATCAAAATGTCATTCATTATGATCAAGTAGGTTTCATCCCAGGGATGCAAGGCTGGTTTAACATATGCAAGTCCATAAACGTTATTCACCATATCAACAGAAGCAAAAACAAAGACCATTATTATCCTCTCAATAGATGCAGAGAAAGCATTTGATAAATTCCAGCGTCCTTTTCTAATTAGAACACTGAGAATTATAGGCATAGGTGGCACATTTCTTAAACTGATCGAAGCTATCTATGACAAACCCACAGCTAATATTTTACTGAATGGAGTAAAACTGAAAGCTTTTCCTCTTTGGAACAAGATAGTGTTGGAAGTTCTAGCCAATATAATTAGGCAAGACAAGAAAATAAAGGGCATCCAAATGGGAGCAGAGGAGGTTAAATTCTCCATCTTTACTGATGATATGATCTTATACTTAGAGAACCCTAAAGAGTCAATCACAAGACTCTTGGAAGTCATCAAAAAATACAGTAATATCTCAGGATATAAAACAATGTCCACAGGTCAGTTGCCTTTGTATACATCAACAACGGCCAAGATGACAGGTTAACTAAGGACACAACTCTCTTCACCATAACCTGAAAGAAAATGAAATACTTAGGAATATACCTAACAAAATAGGTGAAGGACCTCTATAAAGAAAATTATGAAACCCTAAGAAAGGAAATAGCAGAGGACTTTAACAAATGGAAGAACATACCATGCTCATGGCTGGGAAGAATCAACACTGTTAAAATGTCTATACTGCCCAGAGCAATCTACGGATTCAATGCATCCCTATTAAAATACCAACATCCTATTTTCAAGACTTGGAAAAAATGTTTCTGCATTTTATATGGAACCAGAAAAAAACCTGTAAGCTAAGGCAGTTCTTAGTAACAAAAACAAAGCCGGGGATATCACCGTACCAGGTTTTAGGCTATACTACAAAGCCATAGTGGTCAAGACAGCATGGTACTGGCACAAAAATACAGACATAGACATTTGAAATCATACCACTTAATCTTCGATAAACCAAACAAGAATGTCCACTGGGGGAAAAGACTCCCTATTCAATAAATGGTGCTGGGAGAATTGGATATGCACATATAAAAGACTGAAACTGGACCTGCACTTTTCTCCACACAAAAATTGATTCAAGATGGATAAAGAACTTAAATTTAAGGCATAAAATGATAAAAATCCTCAAAGAAAGAATAGGAAAAATACTGGAAGATATCGGCCTGAGGAAAGACTTTATGAAGAAGACTGCCATGGCAATAGCAACAACATCAATAATAAACAAATGGGATTTAATTAAACTGAAAAGCTTCTGTACAGCCAATAAACAACAACCAAAGCAAATAGACAACCTACCCAATGGGAAAGGATATTTGTATATTTTGAATCAGATAAAATCTTAATAACTAGGATCTATACAGAACTTAAATTAATCCATAAGAAAAAAATCAACAATCCCATACATCAATGGGGAAGAGAGATGAACAGAACCTTCTCTAAAGAAGACAGACGAATGGCCAGCAAACACATGATAAAATGCTCATCATCCCTAATTATTAGAGAAATGCCAATTAGGGGGGTGGGGCCTTGGTGTATGTCACACTTTATGGGGGCAAGACATGATTGCAAGAGGGACTTTACCTAACAATTGCAATCAGTGTAACCTGGCTTATTGTACCCTCAATGAATCCCCAAAAATAAAAAAAAATCAAACAAACACTTAGCAGCTTTGCTGCTATAAAGTTGGTCAAAACTCAGAAAAAATAAAACAAAATAAAATAAAACTACCCTGAGATATCATCTAATCCCAGCAAGAATGGCCCACATCACAAAAATCTCAAAACTGCAGATGCCAGCGCGGATGTGGAGAGAAGAGAACACTTTTACACTGCTGGTGGGACTGCAAACTAATACAACCTTTTTGAAAGGAAGTATGGAGAAACTTCAAAGAACTCAACCTAGACCTCTGGTTTGATCCTGTAATCCCATTACCGGGCATCCACCCAGAAGGAAAAAAAAAAAAAAAAACTTTTATTATAAAGACACTTGTACTAAACTGCTTATCACAGCTCAATTTACAATCGCTAAAATATGGAAACAGCCTAAATGCCCCTCAACCTGGGAATGGATTGGCAAGCTGTGTTATATGTATACCATGGAATACTATTCAGCCATTTTAAAAATGGAGATTTTGCAACATTTGTACTAACCTGGATGGAGGTGGAATACATTATTCTTAGTGAAGCATCACAGGAATGGAGAAGCATGAATCCTATGTATTCAACTTTGATATGAGGACAATTGATGACAATTAATGACACAGTGGGGCATGGGGGAAGGGGAGACCAGACAGAGAAGGAAGGAGGGGGTGAGGGAAATGAAAAGAAAAGAAAAAAAAGAAAAGAAAATAGTGACTAATTCTCACATAAATTGGATTTAATTTTGACCAAAGTACATTACTTGAACATCAATTTTTAATTCAACCTGTTAATATGTTGTTTAGGATATTGCACCTTCATTTGTAAGTGAAATATGTTTGTAATTTCCCTTTATAATAATATTATTTTTCCAATTTTAATATCCAGATAGAGTAGAATGATTTTGAAGTATTTCATCTTTGTCTACTGTCTATAAGATTTGGCATGATCTGTTTTTTTAAATTATCTTTTATTTTTATTTATAAATATTAGTTGTCTATTTTTTGAGACTTTGGAAAAAAATAATAAGAAGTTAACTGATGACTCTGTACTGAATCTCAGAGTCAAAGCATTCTATGATAGACATACTCTTATCTGACAATGTGAATGTTACTTTCTTTGCATTATTATTATTATTGCTCAATATTTTGTTGCAGCAATCATCTGATTTATTTTCTGAATGTATTTATCTTTGTTCATTCTTTATGAGGTTTTTGTTTCTAGTCCTTATCTTAAACATTGTTATTGTTAGTAAATTTTAAGTCTTTTTAATTTTGTGAAGGCAAAAAATGGAAACCAAATAAACACATGTATATGTATAGAAATAATTAAAAAATAATAAAATAAATAAATTGCACACTATTTTAAATTGCATGTAAACTTTATGACCACCTTGTATATTTAAGACTTCTTTTTTTTCCATAGGGCAAATATTTCTTTAAATACAAATTTTTGTAACCTGCTTTTCTCATTAATACTTATCACTAACATCATTCAAAAGCAGCACATATGTGCTTATTCATCATTTTGGATTATTACAACATAGTATTCCACTGCAGAGATTACTATAAGGAATTCATCCAAACCATCATTACCGAGCATTTAACCTCTGCCTGCTTTTTCTGTGTTGTTAACAATGCTATAATGAATGTATGTATAAAGGCATCACTGGTGTGATCACTTCCACTGAATTTTCTAAAAGCGACATTATTATGATCTGAGACAAAATGCAATGGGTTTTCATGCAAGCAAATGTTGGTTCATTTGGACTGGGAACCTGATGGAGCACAGACTCAGGAATGTGGAAGAGAGGGAGGGACTGGCAATGGTGAATTGGGCAATGCCAACAGAATTTTGGCAGTTTTGCTGATTTTTGAAAACATAAGCAAGATTAGATTAAAACACCCTTCAAACTAGCAAAAGCTGGAGCCAGCTTGTCTCTGCTACAGCGTTCAGGCTGGCTGGCATTTCTGACTATGAATTCCTTTTTAAGTGTCAAGCCTGACCTTTACTCAGTTTAATTCAAGTCAATTTAATTCTACAAAATTTGTTGAAGCCAACTTTTGCACTAAAAGACCCTACAGCACATATCATTTGCTGCTAAGATTATTTTTAAACATTAAGAAAAATTTCCCCAAAAGCAATGGTTCTGAGGGCATCCTCCTAGAAAATCTAGAAAATATTGATAGTTTTTCCATCTAACTTCTATAAGCATGAATATCAATAATTACATTAAGCAAGGGTCAGAGAGAAGGGATAAATGAAGAAAGACAAAAAAAAGAAAGAACAAGAAAAGAGCAACAGCAAAGAGATAGTGGCCTGAGAGTTGCAGGTGGTTCCAGGAGCCACATTGCTGAGTATCATGAACCCCATTTTTTCTGATTTTCTAAAGAGAGGTAGCACAATGCGATGTCTACCGAGCACAGGTCGAAAGATCTTTCTTGATTCTGGAGCAACTTCACACCTGTCTGAACTTTAGTTTTCTTAACAGTAAAATGACACGATGTGACCTTACATTTCAAAATTGTTCTGAGGGCCAATTTAAGGAGAACTTTAAAAAATTCTTTATCTACCAAAACTTTAGATTTGAGACTATTTTAGAGACTATCTGTGTACTCTTTTACTTTCATCATCCTCTTCCTGAAAAATCTTTCCTCATAAAGCAACCCGAAACCTGGGAATATAAAGGGATACCTTATAATGGACCAAAGGATAGTTAGAATTACATGTCCTAACTTTAAAATCCCTATGGTCTGAGCTCATGATTGCACTGTCTTGGTTTGGTGAACTATGGAAAAAGAAGAAGACAAAGTCTGTAATTATATAAAATGTCTTTACAAAATTGCCTTTCACTGAATCTGGTACACTCTCACATCTACCAACATGACCGTTCCTTTATCAGTTTAGTGCCTATAGGTAAAGGAGATATGTCCATCCTAACCAAGTTATCTGTATAATATCTGCCAGCAGAGCTGCTGTATATGCGTCTTCCATTTCTGTAGTATACAAAGGTACCAGACGGGCTTGTGTTGGCCCTGCCTGAATCCTTGGCCTCCCTTTACGCAACAAGAAATCTTGACTCCCAGAGCTCTTTTGGAGACCAAATGTACAACATTGCAAATAGACAAGCCCTTCATTTCAGATAGAGGGGCTCCTTTGCAGTACTAGGCAGAAGTAAAGGGGTACGGCTCATGGCCTCATCATCTTAGAGCATCCTACAGGCTGTATGTTATGTTTCTTCCCCTTCCTAGCAGGTTCTCCCAATGTCTGTCATAATCTGTCCCAAGGTGGTAACTGATAAAGGTTTAAGAAATTAGATACCCAAGGGGGTCTGCTTGTCAAATAGCACATTCCTAAGAATGACAAACTTTCAAATTCCCAAAGAAGTCTCTTAACATTAAATTTTAACTATTCAAATGAGTTTTATTTCTCTTCACCTTCCTGTATTTTTTCCAAGTGAGAAGAGCTTGCTAGGGAAGATATTTTTCTTGAATCTCTGCATTTAAAAGTTCTCTACATCAGCTTTTCTTTAATTCTTCCCCAAATTAGAGCTACATTCTTGATCCATTCAGCATTGGAGTAATACATTTCTTACCTAATGCAGAATAGTACTAGATATAACTTCCAGTGTCTTCCTATGACATGAAGGAATATGTCTTCAGAATGGAGTCTGTGTTCAAGCCCCACCTGTTATTTGCAAGTGTACAATTATAGCTGAGTCACTCTAAATATTCACATTTTTGAGAAACAGTATTGCATGGTGATTAAGAGCAGGGGCTTTGAGGTCAAGGACACCTGCATTCAAGTCCCACCTTCAGTTCTTTGTAGCCCCAGGCGAGACTCTTAACCTCTTACAGACTCAGTTTCATTGTACGTAAAAAACTCAACAGTGATTATGACACTGAGTTATTGTGTAGATTGAATTAATGTGAAGTGTTTAGTCTATATAAAATTCCTCAGCAAGAAGATTGCTCAAGCCCAAGAGTTTGAGGTTGCTGTGACTTATGACACCATGGCACATTTATTTATCTCAAATAAATAAATAAATGTATAAATAAATAAATAAACATATCTGTAGCTGTTTTCATCTACACGACTGGTTCCTCATCTCCAATCAAATCGTCTTCTCCTCGTTTCAATTCTCCCCACTTCTATACACTTTTCTTAGGCAGAATTTGTCAGTCCGAGGTTTCCCTATGGGGCCTGATAATTGCATTTACCAATTGTATTTGGTCAGATTTACTAATTTGCTAACCTAGGTTGGGTGATTACTGAGACAGATTTAGAGGATATAGTGGTGATCAGGTTGCTCCAAGACTTTGAACAATAGTAGTCCATAATTAGGTAGCTAATTTTGACATACAGGTAAATGAAACAAAATCCAGAATAGGAGTTATAGCAATAAAATCAATTCAATAAATAAGCTTCAGATATATACTAGAAGCAAAATATTATTTACAAATATTCAGGATATATCATTTCATAATAAATCAAAATCTTGATCCACTAACAGGTGGATACACAAAGCATATAAGCTGTTATTTGTTTTTTTGAGGGAAGAGAGATGTAAGAATTACTTCAAAGACTTTTGTCTACAGCTACCAAGTGTCCAACCTAGAAGCCTACGTACAGAAGTCTTCCTCAAACAGTGTCTTAAGTGGGTAGCTAAGCACTTTATGAATTTTAGAGAGGCCTCCACATACTGTGTTTTGTTAAGAGATATAGTTGAGATTTGACTTAATCAATTGCTCCAATAATCTGATTCTGCTTCACCTGCCAACTGAACACACAGATTGTTGTAGAAATGTCACTGGTGAATTCAAACACATAAAAATGGAATTTTCAGACCAATTGTTCAATAACTAAAAATGTCCAAATCATGATGAGGTAGAAACACAGTTAAGATCCACAGCCTTGGTGAAAATGTAAAGAAAATGAGAAGGCATGTTTCAATTATTAACTAAATTGGAAAAGGTCAAGTTCTAATGTCAGATGGCAGAAGTCAAATGAAAATCTTAGATGGGAATGGACTAACCCCATTCCCCATCTAAGAACACATAACTCACACCTATAAAAGACAAAACAAAATAATAAGGCATATTATCTCTCTTGGTAGCCCTCTATAACCTGGAAGGCATTGGACTACCTTACTCACTGGAGGAATTCTTTTGCTGTTCCAGTAAGTACTGGTTTTGGAATTTTTATATGTAAGAAACTTAAAAGTAGAAAGTAGACTTTCATGATCCTCTATGAAAGTCCTTCCATTCCAAGAAGGACTTGATGAATTGGAAGTTTTAAAGAACATTTTTATAGCATGCTATATAAGCCTGAGAAAACATCACTATTTTATGTTTTCAAAAATGCAGTGGGGCTGAGGAAAATGATGAGGAGCCAACCCTGTTCCCAAGTTTCTGCTCCATGGTGCCATCTCTGGTCAACCTGTGTATAACCATTCTTAGGCAGGATGTAGCATAGGGAGACAGTCATGTAAGCAGGTGTTCCCCTAAAATTTAATAAGAGTAATGACAGAGTTGCACATACCGCCACTGAAAAAATGTGGCAAATTGGGTCCCAGATGAAAGAGAAAGTAAACAAAAATATAACTGGAAAAAAAGGATACACATAAAAATGTCTTTTAATGTAAATAGAATTTTTTACCCTAATTACAAAGATACTTCACAACAGCTATTGATCATATAGTACTAATTTCCAATTGTATAGACTCCAGATGTGTCGAACTTATGAAGAAAAAAGTGCTCTTCAGATTGGTCAGGAAATAAATGAGAATTGTCATTTAACCCTTGCCATTCACTCATCTACTCTGTAATTTATTATTTAACAACTATTGTGTGTCAGGCACCATTCTAGAATTCTCATGTGTTTTATAATTAATCTCAGAAAAGTCATTTGAAGCAAATTGAAACCCTCACATCTATAAATTGAGCATTGTAATGTTTTTCACTATTTTATTATGAAGATTAAGAGTCATAGAGCACTATAAATATCTGTGATTTTATTAGTATAACTTGTAAAATTATATATAGAATAATAAATTCCCAGTTGTCCCTAGTTTTCCTTAACTTGTGAGCCTCTCATCTCTATTCATTATTACTTAAAGCTACCTGATACCTATTGAGTCTCAGTTATTTATTTTAGACTTGAAATACAATTACATGAGGAACTTCGAGCTCATGGAATATTTAAAAATGTAATGAAAGTTGTTGTCATATTAACAGCCAGAAAAAGCCAGATAATATAAAAAATTGGAGCTTTTGTTTGAACCCATGAGAAAGCTGTGGTCACAGGAGAGTCAACTTGCTTCATGTATAAAGAAGACAGGTGCATCCAAGAGAAGACAGGTGTGTCCAAGGAAAGACAGGGCCAAGCACATGCTTCCCAGGGCAGAGCACAGGCCACCTCTTAAATGCCACGTAGGTTGGTAGGAAGAATTCCACTTAATTTTTTAAACCATTGCTAACACTCAAGTGTAGGCTGGGGTAAGAGTAAAAATCTGGGTACCACAACACAGGAGAAGTTTGTATCCACATCTCCATGGACCTCTCACTACTCACATGAAAGACGGTCAGGAAAAGGCTCTGAGAAAATCTTCCCTATGGTGCTGTTTCAGGAGATGCATAGTGAGAGCCACAGCAGAGGATTCCTGCGCAGACGCTCACTGAACACAAGCTAAGCTGCAGCAGTTTGAAGCTGTTGGTACTCTCAAGGTACAATAAACAACAACAAAATTCAACCCAGACCAACTCAAGATAAGACTGACTCAATCCCTTACACTAATGTCTAGCAAAAGATGTGTACTTATTTTTGTGTACTAAACTACATAAGATGCTCAGCTTTCAGCCAAAAATTAAGAGCAAGAAACAGAATCAAGATGAGTAAGAAAAACAACATAAAAAGAGATGAAGCAATTAGCAAAAATGATATGCAGATATGACCACGACATTGGAACTCTGAGACAGGGAACTTAAAATAGCTATGATTAATATATTGAATATTCCAGTGGAAAGCTGAAGATCACACATCAGTAGATGTGGAGTATCAGAAGAGAATGGATACTATGAGAAAAAAATCAAACAGCATTGCAAAAAATGTACAAAAAGGTAATATGCATAAAGAATTATTTTAATGGGGCCATAAATTAATTTAAATTTCAGTATGTAAAATATAAAGATGACAACATGCAAATATTACTTCAATAGATAAGATGCTGAATACAAAGTTGAAATAGGATGTGAAAAAATAATAGTGTATCCAAAGTCTATGAGATAATATCAAATATGTCTAGTATGAATCCTAGAAGAGAAAAAATGAGGCAATGAAATATTTGAAATGATAAAGGTCAAGAATTTTCTAAAATTAATGAAAGAGAGATCCCAAATCCTCAGAGAATACGAAGCAAGATAAGCATATACATATCAATATGGCCACTTGTAAAAAGATTACATATATTCAAAATGCTAAACAAAACCCCAAATATTCAAAGAAAATCTTGAAGGCATCTCAATAGCTCTCTCCCTACCGAGACTAGAATAGACTGAATATGAAAAAAATGTACAGGAAAAATTTAATCAGAATCTATTTATTTTAGAAACAATGTACTGGCATCTTTAAAGTGCTGAAATTAAAACTATTAAAAAATCTTGTCAACTAAGAATTTTTTGTTCAGCTTCAATAACTTCCAAAGTGAAGAGAAGTCCAGACTTCTTATGAGTAAAGGAGGAATTTAAAGATAAACTACAAAATATTTTGAAATGAGTAAAAAAAAGAAAAATTAAAACCTGTGGAATACTAGGTGTGGGCATCTTGGAAGGGTGCAGGTGAAGTTTACTAAGTGTAGAGTATAAGGGTTTGAACACAATAATTAAGAAAATGACATAAAGGCTAAGTTAACCAGTTTGGTGAAAATATTTCAGACTGTATATGGAACCAGCACATTGTACCTCATGATTGCATTATTGTACACAGCTATGATTTAATAAAAAAAAAGTGTTGATAAGCTGTAATCTATTGGCTAGGATTTTGTTGAGAATTTTTCCATCTATATTCATGAGTGAGATTGGTCTGAAATTCTCCTTTTTGTTTGGGTCTTTTCCTGGTTTTGGTATCAGGGTGATGTTTGCTTCATAGAATGTGTTGGGGAAGATTCCTTCTTCCTCAATTTTTTGGAATAATTTCTGCAGTACAGGAATAAGCTCTTCCTTGAAGGTTTGATAGAATTCTGGAGTGAAGCCATCTGGACCAGGGCATTTTTTAGTTGGAAGCTTTTTTATTGTTTCTTTGATCTCAGTGCTTGAAATTGGTCTGTTCAGGAGCTCTATTTCTTCCTGGCCAAGTCTAGGGAGAGGGTGTGATTCCAAATATTGATCCATTTCCTTCACATTGTCAAATTTCTGGGCATACAGTTTCTGGTAGTATTCAGAGATGATCTCTTGTATCTCTGTGGGATCAGTTGTTATTTCCCCTTTATCATTTCTGATTGAGGTTACTAGAGATTTTACTTTTCTATTTCTAGTTAGTCTGGCCAATGGTTTATCTATTTTATTTATTTTTTCAAAAAACCAACTCCTTGTTTCATTAATTTTCTGAATGATTCTTTTGTTTTCAATTTCATTGATCTCTGATAGATTACAGCTTATCATCAAAAAAGTCATTCATCATGATCAAGCAGGCTTCATCCCAGGGATGCAAGGCTGGTTCAACATACGCAAGTCCATAAACGTTATCCACCATATTAACAGAGGCAAAAATAAAGATCACATGATCCTCTCAATAGATGCAGAAAAAGCATTTGATAAAATCCAGCATCCTTTTCTAATTAGAACACTGAAGAGTATAGGCATAGGTGGCACATTTCTAAAACTGATTGAAGCTATCTATGACAAACCCACAGCCAATATTTTACTGAATGGAGTAAAACTGAAAGCTTTTCCTCTTAGAACTGGAACCAGACAAGGTTGTCCTCTGTCACCTTTACTATTCAACATAGTGCTGGAAGTTCTAGCCAATACAATTAGGCAAGACAAGGAAATAAAGGGAATCCAAATGGGAGCAGAGGAGGTCAAACTCTCCCTCTTTGCTGACGACATGATCTTATACTTAGAGAACCCCAAAGACTCAACCACAAGACTACTAGAAGTCATCAAAAAATACAGTAATGTTTCAGGATATAAAATCAATGTCCACAAGTCAGTAGCCTTTGTATACACCAATAACAGTCAAGAGGAGAAGCTAATTAAGGACACAACTCCCTTCACCATAGTTTCAAAGAAAATGAAATACCTAGGAATATACCTAACGAAGGAGGTGAAGGACCTCTATAAAGAAAACTATGAACTCCTCAGAAAGGAAATAGCAGAGGATATTAACAAATGGAAGAACATACCATGCTCATGGATGGGAAGAATCAACATTGTTAAAATGTCTATACTTCCCAAAGCAATCTACCTATTCAATGCCATTCCTATCAAAGTACCTACATCGTACTTTCAAGATTTGGAAAAAATGATTCTGCGTTTTGTATGGAACCGGAAAAAACCCCGTATAGCTAAGGCAGTTCTTAGTAACAAAAATAAAGCTGGGGGCATCAGCATACCAGATTTTAGTTTGTACTACAAAGCCATAGTGCTCAAGACAGCATGGTACTGGCACAAAAACAGAGACATAGACACTTGGAATCGAATTGAACACCAAGAAATGAAACTAACATCTTACAACCACCTAATCTTCGATAAACCAAACAAGAACTTACCTTGGGGGAAAGACTCCCTATTCAATAAATGGTGTTGGGAGAATTGGATGTCTGCGTGTAAAAGACTGAAACTGGACCCACACCTTTCCCCACTCACAAAAATTGATTCAAGATGGATAAAGGACTTAAATTTAAGGCACGAAACAATAAAAATCCTCAAAGAAAGCATAGGAAAAACACTGGAAGATATTGGCCTGGGGGAAGACTTCATGAAGAAGACTGCCATGGCAATTGCAACAACAAAAATAAACAAATGGGACTTCATTAAACTGAAAAGCTTCTGTACAGCTAAGGTGACGATAACCAAAGCAAAGAGACAACCCACACAATGGGAAACGATATTTGCATATTTTCAATCAGACAAAAGCTTGATAACCAGGATCTATAGAGAACTCAAATTAATCCACATGAAAAAAGCCAACAATCCCTTATATCAATGGGCAAGAGACATGAATAGAACTTTCTCTAAAGACGACAGACGAATGGCTAACAAACACATGAAAAACTGTTCATCATCTCTATATATTAGAGAAATGCAAATCAAAACATCCCTGAGATATCATCTAACCCCAGAGAGAATGGCCCACATCACAAAATCTCAAAACTGCAGATGCTGGCGTGGATATGGAGAGAAGGGAACACTTTTACACTGCTGGTGGGACTGCAAACTAGTACAACCTTTCTGGAAGGAAGTATGGAGAAACCTCAAAGCACTCAACCTAGACCTCCCATTCGATCCTGCAATCCCATTACTGGGCATCTACCCAGAAGGAAAAAAATCCTTTTATCATAAGGACACTTGTACTAGACTGTTTATTGCAGCTCAATTTACAATCGCCAAAATGTGGAAACAGCCTAAATGCCCACCAACCCAGGAATGGATTAACAAGCTGTGGTATATGTATACCATGGAATACTATTCAGCCATTAAAAAAAATGGAGACTTTACATCCTTCGTATTAACCTGGATGGAAGTGGAAGACATTATTCTTAGTAAAGCATCACAAGAATGGAGAAGCATGAATCCTATGTACTCAATCTTGATATGAGGACAATTAATGACAATTAAGGTTATGGGGGGGGGAAGCAGAAAGAGAGAGGGAGGGAGTGGGGTGGGGCCTTAGTGTGTGTCACACTTTATGGGGGCAAGACATGATTGCAAGAGGGACTTTACCTAACAATTGCAATCAGTGTAACTGGCTTATTGTACCCTCAATGAATCCCCAACAATAAAAAAAAAAGAAAAAAAAAAAAAGTGTTATTTTTCTTATTAAAAAAACCTGTGGAATTCAACTAAAGCAGACTTAAAAGGAAATTCATAGCATTAAATATTCACATTCTAAGCTTTCAGTTTAAGAACCAAGGAAAAGAAAAGCAAATCAAACCTGTAACAGGAGAGGCTATAATAGAGACAAAACCAGAAAAATATGAAATAGAAAAAAGAAATATTCATGAAACCAAAAACTGGTTCTTTACCACAGTCAGTAAAATTCATTAGCCTTTAGCCAGACAAACTATGAGAAAAAGACGTGACACAAGTTATAATTGTTATAGTTATCAGGACAAAAAAGATTATACACTATCAGCTTCATGGATGTTAACTAGATAATGAAAAAAGATTATGGTTACTCTATGTTCATAAATTTAACAACTTTATGATAAAATGTCTTTTTTTTTTCTTTCAAGTAGATACCTAGTAATGGGATTGTAGGATCAAATGGAAGGTCTACTTTCAGTTCTTTGAGTACTCTCCTTATTTCTTTTCTTAAAGACTGTACTAGTTTGCAGTCCCCTCAAATTTGCCCTCGAATGTTTATAGCAGCCCAATTTACAATCACAAAAATGTGAAAAAAACCCAAGTGCCCTTCAATGCATGAATGGATTAATAAGCTGTGGTATAAGTATGCCATGAAATAATATTCAGCCATAAAAAAATGGAGATTTTGTTCCTTTTGCTACAACTTGAATGCATTTGGAGAATATTCATCCTAAGTAAAGTATCCCAAGAATAGAAACCATGCATCCAATGTACTTCATACCGAATTAAAACTTGTAGATAAACAACAACATGCAGATATGGGAGAAAAAACTCAATTAAATTCAAGAATGGGGGAGGAAAGGAGAGGGTTTGGTAAGTTCCCACCTAATAGGGAAAATGTACAGGTAAATGGGCAGATGGCACACTTCCTGGGTGAAGATCACAACTACAACTCAAACTTTATCTTACAAATGAGAACAATGTAACCCAATCACATGTACCGTCATATTCCTCAAAAAATAAAAATAAAATAAAAATATTTAACAACTTTGATGAAATGGATCAATTCCTTCAGAGACACAATATACCAAAACTCAATTAAGAGGAAATAGATAATCTGAATGATTTTATGCCTATTAAATAAATTGAATTAATAGTTAAGATATTTTGTATGAAAATCTCCAGGTCTGGGTGACTTCCCTGGCAAATTGTACCAAAAATTTAAGTAATAATGTCAAGTGTTGGAAGAAATATATCCCAGGTCATCTTACTATGCAAACAGTACTTTGTTGCCATACCAGACAAAGACACATCTAACATACTTTTTTTGTGTGTGTGTCTCACTTTGTCGCCCTCAGTAGACTGCCATAGCGTCACAGCTCACAGCAACATCCAACTCCTGGGCTTAGGTGATTCTCTTGCCTCATCCTCACAGGTAGCTGGGACCACAGGCACCCGCCACAATGCCTGGGTATTTTTTGTTGCAGTTGGGCCGGGGCTGGGTTCAAACCCGCCACCCACCACCGGCACCCTACTCACTGAGCCACTGGTGCCGCCCACACATCCAACATACTTAATGATAAAAGACTAAAACACTACCCTCCTAAGATTGGAAACAGTGCAAGGGTCTCTATTTTAGCTCTACTATTCAACACTGAACATATATCCTAGACAGTGCTTAAAGGCAAAAATAAATTAAAAGCAAACTGCTTGGAAAGGAAATAACACTGACTGTATCTATATGCAGAGGCATGTTTATCTTTAAAAAACAACTCCTAGAAATAATAAGTAAATTTAGCAAGATCATAGGAGGCAAATTTGATAAACAAAAATTAATTAAATGTCCACATGCTAGCAATACACAATTGGAAATCAAAAATCTGAAAGACAAAATAATTGCAACTACAACCATAAACGTGAAATACTAAAAATAAATCTACCAAAATATGTGTAATGTTGTATGTTGAAAACAATAAAACAGTGATGAAGAAAATATAACTAATGACAAATATATTTTACCCATGAGTTAAAAGATCCAATATTATTATGATATTTGAATCTTCCAAAATTGATTTACAGATCAAATACTATTTTGTTCAAAATGTCAGGAGGATTTCTGACACAAATAGACAATTCTTCCTAAAAAGTTCAGGAAAGATAAAGAAATTAGAGTAGTCAAAACAACTTTGAAACAGAAAAAGTCATGTGGCTCAGTGAGCAGGGCGCCGGCCCCATATACCGAGGGTGGCGGGTTCAAACCCAGCCCCGGCCAAACTGCAACAAAAAAATAGCCAGGCGTTGTGGTGGGCGCCTGTAGTCCCAGCTACTCGGGAGGCTGAGGCAGGAGAATCGCCTAAGCCCAGGAGTTGGAGGTTGCTGTGAGCTGTGTGACACCACGGCACTCTACCCGAGGGTAATAAAATGAAACTCTGTCTCTACAAAAAAAAAAAAAAAGAAAAAGTCTAGGAACTCACCAAACGGACTTCAAGACTAACTAGAAGTTACAATAATTATTGTAGATACAATTGGTAAAAGATAAACTTATAGATCAGTGAAATAGCATAAAGGGTCTGCAAATAGACCCATACATATGTATTAATATGATAGTCAAGCGATTTTCAACAAAGGGGCAAAGGAAATTCAATAGAGAAATGATAGGCTTTAAAAACAAATGGTGCTGTAACAACTGACAGACCACATGTGAATGAGGGGAGGAAGAGAAAGGGGGAGTGGAGGGGAAAGATCTTTCGTTCATCACACATACCTCATGACTTATACAGAAGTTAACATAAAATAGATAATAAACCTCAATGTAAAACATAAAACCAATAGGAGAAAGTCTTTAATAAATTGGGTTAGGCAAAGATACCATGGACATCACACTGAAAGCATAACCCATAAAAGACAATTTGATAAATTGACCTTCATTAAAATTATGAACTGCTGCTCTTTGAAAAGCACCATTAAAGGAATCAACAGCTAAGCCAGAGAATAAAGAAATTGCAAAACATCACATGTGTATATGTAGTAAAACACTACTTGAGATAAGATATAGATACACACAATAGGAATAAATCACAAATATGTTAAGTGAAATAAATGAGACTCAAAAGACTACATACTGCATAATTTCGTGTATATGACACTCTTGAAAAGGAAAAAATGTAGGAAAGAATAAACATCGGTGGTTTGTAGACGCTGGGGGGTGACTCAAAGTGGCACAAGAGGATTCTGAGGGCCAATAAAACTTCTGTATCACGATTGTGATGGTGTTTACACTACAATAGGTATTTCACAGAACTGTACCCAAATAAGGGTATATTCTATTATGTATATATATATATATACACACACATATATATCATATATATCAGCTTAATAAAAATAATTAACAAATGGAAATTCTGAAGGCACATAATGTAACTTCCTAAAAATATATCAACATAACTTTTCATAAATATGATTTCCCTCTCTTCCTGGTCTGATAGATAAATTTTAAGGGGAACGTTACTCCCTGGTCTCTGTTTCCCTAGATAGATTTCCATTTGAGTTCAGGCTTCTTTGGATTCTGTACTCAATGCTCCCAAATGGTGGAGAATAAATTTTCTGACACCCATTTGTCTGGATTTTTAAATGAGTGGAGTTAATATAATAGAAGTGCAACCACCTGTGTCCTCTTTCTCTTCTAGGTTATGGTTTCTCCAAGGTTTCCAGGTTTGACAGCTGCAAAGCAGTGACCTCACTTGCTGTTGGCAAGGCTTTAATGTCTGCCCTGCAAGTCCCATCAATGCAAAATTTGGCCCCAAAGTCTGAAGACGAAGTAGTTAATAAGGAAGCAGAAACCAAGCCAAGTTCTTACCACATTAATAGAGCTATTATTTGTATCCCTACTGATGCCTGTGCCATTGTTCTATTATTTGAACAATGGAGGCAACGCCTCTTTAGAGAAACCCTTAATACAGATGAGAACACGGATAAATTATGATTGAGTCAATAAGATGAAAAAGAGATGGAATTACAGTCAACACAAATGTTTTTCGTTAGTATGGAATCTACCTTTTCAGAGTATTTTCAAGTCTGACTTAGGGAAATATAAGGAAACCAAATCATCTTCGATTTGAAGTAAAATTAGAGCACCTGAAGTCAGGGACCAAGCACATTTAATATTAATAAATTCTACAGGTGTATCTGATGCATATTAAAGTTGGGAATGACGTTCATCAAACAAATGAGGAAGTTAGAAATGAGGAAGATGGAAATAATTCGCCAATGTCACATAATTATTAGTAGTATATGGACGTGAACCTGGAAAACCAAATTCTCGTTTTAGTATGTTTCCGTACAAATTTATTCGTTTCTCTTTAAAAACAAAGCAAATCAGTTCTCCTCTTAAATAATATATTTGAACATACCCAAGGTGATTAAAAAAGATGACTGGAGATAGTAAAACATGCTATATAATATAAAATCAGCTACATAATGTCAACTGGTTTAAATTCAGTTCAACAAACATTTTATTAAGTGTCTGTGATAATACAATTAAACATAAATCTTGACTTCAAAGAATGAAGATGTGATTACACAACAACTTCCCAGTTAGAATATCTTTTTGCTTTTGAATATGCACAGAATTTAATTCTTTCTCTTATCACTTACTGTTTTATTATTAATAATAATAGTTAACAACTTACGAAGTATTAATAAGTATATATCCCTACTATGTAATTAAAATGTGGTAGGTACTTTATTATTTTACTTAATTCTTACACAACCCTATGAGACACTATTATTATTCTCATTTTTTAGATGAGAGAAAAGGTTAGAAAAGGTTAAGACAATTGCTGAAGATCACACAGCTATTAAGTGGTAGAATAAAGGTACAAACTCTAATTAGTCTTGATTCCAGAAACTCTCACTTGTAATAACTATGATATATGTATATATATCACATATATTTGATATATAAATACCATATATATTTGAGATATGTGACGTATATAATTCACATATATAAATTTTTATCTTACTAATCTATATAATCTTTGAATACAAAAACACATACTATGTTTATTATAGCACTTAGGAGTCTTTTACAGGAGTAACTGCTCCATATACAGTCTCAATGTACATTATGAATGATTAGTGAGCAGCAAGTAATTAATTAGATATAATTAATCTATTAATTAGAAATAATTCTATAGAAAGGGTAACAGTTTATCAGAAATATTGGCTTTCTACAAGGTGTGGAAGTGGATAGGATTCAGGAGAGAATTAAAAATAAAAGAAATGGGAAATCAGACTTCCATAGTGGTGATGTTGCTCAGAAAAACCTCAGGGGAAGCAATTCATCTGGTCAAAATTAGCAGGTGGAGCAGGATTAATTCACTAAAATTTATGAGATCTTGGCAATAACAGTGGGAAGCTGTAGCATCCAGAAAGGCTCTACACCATCCTCCACAGCTATCCTTTGCAAGAGAATTGTTTCAGCAGGTTTAGCAGATAAGGGCTAGTTCCCATCTTCCTCAGCTCCCTGAATTGCAAAGTCATTCTGGGTAAATTTGGCATTTGGTAGGCATTGGTACTATTTTTTATAGCTCCATGGTAGAAGGGAAGCTGAGGAGCTACCAAGTTTCATCCTATCCTCACTTCAAACACATGTGGCATAAGAAGGATCCCACTATGGCAGGTAGTAAAGAGCAAAGTCATCTTTTTCTGCTCAATTCTGGGTTATAGAATACCTGCTCCAATGGGTTCAGGAACAGAGCGGTGGCTCTTATCTCCCTGGTTATCTTAGAGCAGATCTTTTCTGGTTAGATTTGGCAGATGATGAATACTGGCAAATTCCACTTTCCCTGGAGGTGGCTGCAGCATGTTGGTAACACCAGTTACCCTCAACACACACACACACACACACACACACGGTTCCTGCTATAGATAAAATCCAGGAGGGCAGTCAGTACCAAGTTTTCCAAAAACTGCCACCATCTTCCACTCCATAGTGCGAGCCTCTGCCTTGGAAATCATCAGAAAACACCTCAAAGACTGTCCCTTCCAAGGTCAGACTTCAAGCTTCCACTGGATTTGGTTGGGGTTAGGGTGAGGAGTATATTGAAAACAATAACAGCAATGAGGACAAGCTAATTGCTAAAGGTGAGGCCAATAATACCAGAACAACCAGATTTTAACAGAGATACCAGAGAAGGAGAAAGTCAAAAAGAGCAAAGTTAAACCACAAATGTTGCTGGTGGTCAGGAACATTTGTGCATACCCAAGTATGGAAACTGTGAGAAACAACTTCAGAGGCTGCAAACTGTGGGGAAGCAGACTTCACTGAACTAGTCCCAAAAAACAAACAAGCAAACAGACAACAGCAAAAAAGCTTCAGAAGAAGAAAAAAATAACTATTTAGTGTTCCTAAAACATATTATCTATAATATCTAGTTTTCCACAACAAAAAATGGAATGTCATAGACTAAAAAAAAAACAGAAAAAAAAAAACCCTCCAGAAAGTTACCACTCATCCATAAGGAACAAAAAAAGAAAAGAATACAGACAATAGCAATTGCCATTGAGGGATTGAGAAGTTGGACATAACAGAAAAGACTTTAAAATGACTATCATAAATATGTCTAAGCATCTAAAGGAAACGAAGTTATAAGAATTAGTGATTAGGAGTAAGAGCAAGATGGCGGCGAGTAACAGCTTCCCTGCAACTGGGCATGGTGAGTCTGGGGAGATAAGATTCCAGGCTTCTCTGGCTGGAGGTATCTGCCTATAATCATCCTTTTGAGGACACAGGGAGTCAGCAAGAGACTTCTGGGACCCAAGAGGAGGACAAAAACAGTGGAAAACTGGCAAGTGGTTGCATGTGTTCGATCAATCTAATCCCAGCAGCAGCTGTAAGTACAGCAGCAGCGAGACTGCAAACTGGAAAGGCCTTACCTGTGAACTGTTTTGGTGTTTATGGACTTGGCACTCAGTTGAACTGCCTTGGAGAGAGCTTCAGTAGCAGTGTGGAGAACTTTGGGCATTGTCTAGGACCACAGACTGAGTCACTGAGCCGGACAGAGCTAATAGTGTTCAGCCGTGGGCTGCAGGGAGCCATTGTGAGAGAGCTGCCTGGCAAGCTCCACCCTTAGGGTCGCAGGGCAAGGATCAGGAGGGAGCTTGTAATCTATTGACTGAGCAGCCTAAAGGCAGGGACTGAGCCACCTTATAGCCTTAACCCTTAGGGGCAGGGTGACACCAGTTTTGGTACACTGGGTAAGTGGATAGCCACTTCAGCAGTGATCCCAGTGACAAGCACTTTCCTGGAAAACTTCTGCTTAGCCAAGTTTAGTAGTTTAATGTGCCTTTTAAGAGGGCTAAAGAGAGATTTAGGGTCTCCACCCTGTAGGGTTTGAGAAATCAATGGAGGCCTCCAGTCGTATCAGCATTGTGATTAACATCTCATACCCCTGTTGCCCAGACCACCTGTTGCCCAGACAATATTCAACAAGATATATATACTGCTTTCTTTTCATTGTTGTTTGTTTGTTTGTTTTGTTGTTGTTGTTGTTTTGTTTTTTAATTTCAACCTTTTCCGTACATATTTTTTCTTTTCTTTTTTATCTTTCTTTTCTTTCTCCATTTTTCCAGATTAAATACAATTTCCCATTGTTGCCTTTTTCAATAATTAGAACTTCATTTTTGCTAGTGTTTCTACCCCTATTATTTGTTTTTTCACCCAATTTTATCCCATCAAGTTTTCTTTTTGCTTGTTTTGGTTTGATTTATAGCATTTTTGTCTTTCCTCTCTACTTGGTAAAGGTGGGGTACTGTGTCTGATCAGGTTAGCAAAGGGCTGCTGACCTCAAGGGAACAACACAACGGGGCACCCCCAGAGGTTGGGTGTTTTTTAAGGTTGTGTCAAAGTACCCTACTATACACCTATATTGCTCTGTCTCCCTCTTTCTGTGCCTCTTTTCTTTTTGTCAAATTCCCTTTTACCCACCCCCTCTCCTTTCTCTATTTTCTTTTCCTTCCTTCTTTCTTTTTCTTTCTTTTATCATGTCTTGCTGTTCAATCTTCTCATCCTTCTGGTTCTGTACCAAAAGGACTCATCGAAAACTTAGTCCACAGGCATGGGAACTTAAAGAGCAAGAGGAAGTGAAAGAAAAATTAGAGCAAGGAAACAGATAAAAGAAATCACTCATGAGGAAGAATCAGCAGAAAACTCCAGGCAACATGAAGAACCAGTCCAGAGCAACCCCTCCAATGCACCATGAGGTAGCTACTGCAGAGGATTCCACCTATAAAGAAATGTTAGGAATGACAGAAAGGGAATATAGAATACACATGAGGAAAACAATGAAGGAAATGATGGAAACAATGAAGGAATCTGCTAATAAAGTGGAAAATAACCAAAAGGAAATCCAAAAACAGAACCAAATAAGAGATGAATGATATGAACAAAATAGAAAAGATATAGTGGAGCTGAAGGAACTGAAGCACTCAATTAGGGAACTTAAAGATGCAATAGAATGTATCAGCAACAGGTTAGACCATTCAGAAGAAAGAATTTTAGAGGTAGAGGACAAAGTTCTTGAGATAACTAAGATAGTTACAGAGACAGAAAAGAAGAGAGAGAAAGCAGAACATTCACTGTCAGAATTATGGGACTTTATGAAGCATTCCATCATATGAGTTACAGGAATCCCAGATGGGGAAGAAGAATGCCCCAGCAGAATGGAAGCCATACTAGAGAATATTATAAATGAAAATTTCCCAAATATCACCAAAGATTCTGACACACTGCTTTCAGAGGGATATTGAAACCCAGGTTGCCTCAACTCTAACTGAGCTCCTCCAAGACACATTGTGATGAATCTGTCCAAAATCAAGCCAAAAGAAAAGATTCTGCAAGCTGCCAGGAGTAAGTACCAGTTGACCTACAGGGGCAAATCCATCAGAGTGACTGCGGACTTCTCTAATGAAACTTTCCAAGCAAGAAGACAATGGTCATCTACCTTTAATCTACTTAAACAGAACAATTTCCAGCCCAGAATTCTATATCCTGCTAAGGTAAGCATTAAAATTGACAGAGAAATCAAATCATTTATGGATATACAAACATTGAGGAAATTTGCCACAACAAGACCAACTCTACAGGAAATACTTCAACCTGTCCTACACACTGACCATCAAAAAGAATCAGCAGCAAAGTAAGAATTCAGAAATTAAAGGACAGAACCTAACTTCCACACTGAAGCAAAAGATAAAACTAAGCAATGGACTCTCACAAAATAAAATGAATAGAATACTATCACACTTATCAATTATCTCAATGAATGTTAATGGCTTGAATTCCCCATTGAAGAGGCATAGATTGGCTGACTGGATTAAAAAACACAAGCCATGGGCAGTGCCTGTGGCTCAAAGGAGTAGGGTGCTGGCCCCATATGCTGGAGGTGGTGGGTTCAAACCCAGCCACGGCCAAAAAAAAAAAAAAAAAAAAACACAAGCCATCCATTTGCTGTCTGCAGGAAACACACCTAACTTCAAAAGACAAATTAAAACTCTGAGTCAAGGGTTGGAAGACAATTTTTTAGGCAAATGGAATTCAGAAGAAAAGAGGAGTTGCGATCTAAAGCAACTAAAGTCAAAAAAGACAAAGATGGTCACTTTATATTGGTCAAGGGAAAAATACAACAAGAAGACATTTCAATTCTAAATATTTATGCACCCAATTTAAATGCTCCCAGATTCTTGAAACAGACCTTACTCAGTCTGAGCAATATGATATCTGATAATACCATAATAACAGGGGACTTTAACACTCCTCTTACAGAACTGGACAGATCCTCTAAACAGAAATTAAACGAAGATATAAGAGATTTAAATGAGGCCCTAGAACAACTATGCTTGATAGACGCATATATAACACTCCACCCCAAAGATAAAGAATATACATTCTTCTCATCACCCCATGGAACATTCTCCACAACTGATCATATCCTGGAACACAAAACAAATATCAACAGAATAAAAAGAATTAAATTTTACCTTGTATCTTCTCAGACCATAAGGCACTAAAGGTGGAACTCAACCCTAACAAAAATGTTTGACCCCACACAAAGGCATGGAAATTAAAAACAACCCTCTGTTTAATGACAGATGGGTGCAGGAAGAAATAAAATAGGAACTCATTAACTTCCTTGAGCATAACAGCAATGAAGACACAAGCTACCAAACCTGTGGGATACTGCAAAAGCAGTTTTGAGAGGAAAATTTATCGCTTTAGATGCCTACATTCAAAACACAGAGACAGAGCACATCAAAAAACTCACAAGCCATCTTATGGAATTGGAAAAAGAAGAACACTCTAAGCCTAAACTCAGTAGAAGAAAAGAAATATCCAAAATCAAATCAGAGATCAATGAAATTGAAAACAAAAGAATCATTCAGAAAATTAATGAAACAAGGAGTTGTTTTTTTGAAAAAATAAATAAAATAGATAAAGCATTGGCCAGACTAACTAGAAATAGAAAAGTAAATCTCTAGTAACCTCAATCAGAAATGATAAAGGGGAAATAACAACTGATCCCACAGAGATACAAGAGATCATCTCTGAATACTACCAGAAACTCTATGCCCAGAAATTTGACAATGTGAAGGAAATGGATCAATATTTGGAATCACACCCTCTCCCTAGACTTAGGAAGAAATAGAGCTCCTGAAAAGGACAATTTCAAGCACTGAGATTAAAGAAACAATAAAAAAAGCTTCCAACCAAAAAATGCCCTGGTCCAGATGGCTTCACACCAGAATTCTATCAAACCTTCAAGGAAGAGCTTATTCCTGTACTGCAAAAATTATTCCAAAAAAATGAGGAGGAAGGAATATTCCCCAACATGTTCTCTGAAGCAAACATCACCCTGATACCAAAACCAGGAAAAGACCGAATCAAAAAAGAGAATTTCAGACCAATTTCACTCATGAATATAGATGCAAAAATTCTCAACAAAATCCTAGCCAATAGATTACAGCTTATCATCAAAAAAGTCATACATCATGATCAAGTAGGTTTCATCCCATGGGTGCAAGGCTGGTTTAACATACGCAAGTTCATAAATGTTGTCCACCATATTAACAAAGGCAAAAATGAAGACCATATGATCCTCTCAATAGATGCAGAAAAAGCATTTGATAAAATCCAGCATCCTTTTCTAATTAGAACACTGAAGAGTATAGGCATAGGTGGCACATTTCTAAAACTAATTGAAGCTATCTGTGACAAACTCACAGCTAATATTTTACTGAATGGAGTAAAACTGAAAGCTTTTCCTCTTACAACTGGAACCAGACAAGGTTGTCCTCTGTCACCTTTACTATTCAACATAGTGCTGGAAGTTCTAGCCAATACAATTAGGCAAGACAAAGAAATAAAAGGAATCCAAATGGGAGCAGAGGAGGTCAAAATCTCCCTTTTTGCCGACAACATGATCTTATACTTAGAGAATCCCAAAGACTCCTAGAAGTCATCAAAAAACATAGTATGTTTCAGGATATAAAATCAATGTCCACAATTCAGTGGCCTTGGTATACGCCAATAACAGTCAAGATGAGAAGCTAATTTAGGACACAACTCCCTTCGCCATAGTTTCAAAGAAAATGAAATACCTAGGAATATACCTACCGAAGGAGGTGAAGGACCTCTATAAAGAAAATTATGAAATCTTCAGAAAGGAAAAATAGCAGAGGATATTAACAAATGGAAGAACATACCATGCTCATGGGTGGGAAGAATCAATATTGTTAAAATGTCTATACTTCCCAAAACAATCTACCTATTCAATGCCATTCCTATTAAAATACCAACATCATGCTTTCAAGATTTGGAAAAAAATGATTCTGCATTTTGTATGGAACCAGAAAGAACCCCACATAGCTAGGGCAGTTCTTAGTAATAAAAATAAAACTGGGGCCATCACCATACCAGATTTTAGCCTGTACTACAAAGCCATAGAGGTCAAGATAGCATGATACTGGCACAAAAAGAGACATAGACACTTGGAATCAAATAGAAAAACAGGAAATGAAACTGACATCTTACAACCATCTAATCTTTGATAAACCAAACAAGAACATACCTTGGGAGAAAGACTCCCTATTCTATAAATGGTATTGGGAGAACTGGATATCCACATGTAAAAGACTGAAACTGGACCCACACCTTTCCCCACTCACAAAAATTGATTCAAGATGGATAAAGGACTTAAATTTAAGGCATGAAACAATAAAAACCCTCATAGAAAGCATAGGAAAAACGCTGGAAGATATTGGTCTGAGGAAAGACTTCATGAAGAAGACTGCCATGGCAACGGCAACAACAACAAAAATAAACAAATGGGACTTAATTAAACTGAAAAGCTTCTGTACAGCTAAGGAGACAACAACCAAAACAAATAAACAATCTACACAAAGGGAAAAGATATTTGCATATTTTGAATCAGACAAAAGCTTGATAAGTAGGATCTATAGAGAACTCAAATTAATCCACATGAAAAAAGCCAACAATCCCATATATCAATGGGCAAGAGACATGAATAGAACCTTCTCTAAAGAAGACAGATGAATGTCTAACAAACATGAAAAAAATGTTCATCATCCTATCTACTAGAGAAATGCAAATCAAAACCACCCTGAGATACCATCTAACCCCAGCAAGAATGGCTCACATCACAAAATCGCGAAACTGCAGATGCTGGCGTGGATGTGGAGAGAAAGGAACACTTTTACACTGCTGGTGGGACTGTAAACTAATACAACCTTTTTGGAAGGTTGTATTAGAAACCTCACAGCACTCAAGCTAGACCTCCCATTTGATCCTGCAATCCCATTCCTGGGCATCTACCCAAAAGGAAAAAAATCCTTTTTATCATAAGGACACTTGTACTAGACTGTTCATTGCAGCTCACTTTACAATCAACAAAATGTGGCAGCCTAAATGCCCACCAACCCAGGAATGGATTAACAAGCTGTGGTATATGTACACCATGGAATATTATTCAGCCATTTAAAAAAAACTGGAGACTTTACATCCTTCGTATTAACCTGGATGGACATGGAAGACATTATTCATAGTAAAGCATCACAAGAATGGAGAAGCATGAATCCTATGTACTTAATTTTGATATGAGGACAATTAATGACAATTAAGGTCACAGTGGGGGTTGGGGGAGGGGGAGAGCAGAGAGAGAAAGAAGGAGGGAGGGGTGGGTAAAGGAAGAGCAGAGAGAGGGAAGGAGGGAGTGGGTGGGGCTTTGGTGTGTGCCACACCTTTTGGGGGCAAGAGGGACTTTACCTAACAAATTGCAATCAGTGTAACCCTCAATGAATCCCCAATGATAAAAAAATTTTTTTGAACAAAACAAAAAAAAAGAATTGGTGATTAGTGAAAAGGATGACAATAGCTCATCACACAGAAAATATCAATAAAGAACTGGAAATTATTTAAAAGAACCACATGGGCATTTTGAAAGTGAAAAGTAAAATAACTAAAATTAAAAAATGCACTAAAGTGCAGATGGAAGAATAAAAAGGCAATGAACTTGAAGATAGATTAATAGAGACTATGAAACCTGCAGAACAGAGAGCAAATAGATAAGAGGGCATCAAAGAAATGCAGAGCCCCATCAAGTGCACCAACATTTGCATAATGGAAGTATCAGGGATAAAAGAGACAAAGAAATAAAAAGTTGAGGAAAAATTATGAAAATGTTCATAATTAGAAGAAGGCATTAATCTACACAATCAAATAGCTCAACAAATTCCAAGAATAATACACATGAATGAATTCAAAATCAAACATGTCAAAGGAAAAAATGTTGAAAGACAAACAAAAATCTTAAAAGCATCAAGAGAAAAATGATTCATCAGTCCAAGGATCCTCAATAAGATTAACAGGTGCTTTTCATCAGAAACAGACATCAACCAGAAAATCTATATGCAGTAAAAATATTTTTGAAAAAAGAAGGCAAAAATATGGTCAGATGAAAGAAGAGAATTTGTTGCTAGCAGATTTACATGAAGAAATAATAAAGAATTTTTGTAGTTGAGTCCCTGGGGTTTTCCAGATATACAATCATATCATCTGTGAAGAGTGACAGTTTGATCTCCTCTGATCCTATTTGGATCCCCTTGATTGTCTTCTCTTGCCTGATTGTGGTGACTAAGACTTCCATTACAATGTTAAAAAGCTGTGGAGACAGTAGGCATCCCTGCCTGGTTTCTGATCTGAGTGGAAATGATTTCAATTTTACTCCATTCAATGCAATATTGTCTGTGGGTTTGCTGTAGATGGCCTCTATCAGTTAAGAAATGTTCCTTCTATACCTATTTTCTTAAGCATTCTGATCAAGAAAGGATGCTGGATATTATCAAAAGCTTTTTCTGCATCAATTGAGAGAGTCACATCGTCTTTGTTTTTTAATTTGTTTAGGTGATGCATTATATTTATAGATTTACATGTATTGAACCATTCTTGGGATCCTGGGATCCTGGTAATGATGTATAATTTGTTTGATGTGTTGCTGGATTCTGTTTGCTAGGATCTTATTGAATATTTTTGCATCAATGTTCATTAGAGATATTGGTCTATAATTTTCTTTTCTCGTTGGGTCTTTTTCTGGTTTGGAGATATTTGCTTCATAGAATGTGTTGGGGAGTATTCCTTCTTTTTCTGTTTTGGAAAAGGTTAAGTAATACAGGTACCAGTTCCTCTTTAAAGGTTTGGTAGAATTCTGATGTGAAGTCATCTGGTCCCGGGCTTTTCTTTTTGGGGAGATTTCTTATAGTTGGGAAAAATTACCTATTTAACAAATGGTGCTGGGTGAACTGGCTGGAGACTTGTAGAAGACTGAAACTGGACCCACACCTTTCTCCTCTAACAAAAATTGACTCTCACTAGTTAAAGGACTTAAACTTAAGACGTGAAATTATAAAAATTCTTGGAGAGAGTGCAGGGGAAACACTTGAAAAAATTGGCCTGGGAGAATACTTTATGAGGAGGACCCCCTGGGCAATTGAAGTAACATTACAAATACATTATTGGGATCTGATCAAACTGAAAATCTTCTGCACTGCCAAGAACACAGTAGGTAAAGCAAGTAGACAGCCCTCAGAGTGGGAGAGGATTTTTGCAGGTTATATTTTAGACAAAGGTCAAATAACCAGAATCCAAGAGAACTCAAACTTATTAATAAGAAACAAACAAGTGATCCCATTTCATTGTGGGCATGAATAGAAGCTTCTCTGAAGAAGACAGATTCATGGCCTATAGACACATGAAAAAATGCTCATCATCTTCAATCATCATAGAAATGCATACCAAAACCACTTTGAGGTATTATCTAATCCCAGTAAGAGTAGCCAACATCACAAAAATCCCAAAACTACAGATCTTGGCGTAGATGTGGAGAAAAGGGAACACATCTGCCCTGCTAGTGGGAATGCAAGCTAGTATGTTCCTTTTGGAAAGAAGTTTAGAGAACACTCAGAGACCTAAATATAGACCTGCCATTTGATCCTGTAATTCCTCTACTACGTATATATATACAAAAGACCAAAAATCATTTGGCAACAAAGATACTTGCACAAGATTGTCCATTGCAGCTCAATCCATAATTGCCAAGTCTTGGAAGAAGCCCAAGTGCCCATCAACCCATGAATGGATTAATAAATTATGGTATATTTATACCATGGAATACTATGCAGCATTAAAAAAGATGGAGACTTTACCTCTTTTATATTTACATGGATGAAGCTGGAAACTTCAGCTTGTTCTTCTTTATTCTTCGTAGTAAAGTATCTCAGAAATGAAAAAAAATATATATCCAATATACTCAGTAGTACTATAAAACCAATTTATAATCACTCACACTTTCATATGTGAGATGAATCACAACTATAGCCCAGGATAAAGGAGGGAAGAGGAGGAGGATGGGAAGGGGGGGAGGTGGTTCAGTAGAAGGAGGGTTAATGGTGGGACCACACATATGGAGCATATTGCAAAGGAACAAGTCAAACCTGTCAAGTATTGAACACAAATGGCTTAACACTGTGATTAAGTAAATGAAGTAAATGCTATGTTAATTAGTAGGATGTAAGCACTCCAATTTGTACAAGTAATCAACACATTGAATCCCACAAAGGCATAAATATATTCATGATCTATGTATGTATGACTTAATTAAAAAAAAAGACACAATTTACTCACTGAAAAAAATAAATAATAAAGGAAGTAGTTAAGATTGAAAATAAGTGACACACTTATTTTAAAAATCAAGAATACTGAAATAGGTAATTATGTAAATGCTTATTAATGACACTGTAACAGAAAGATTATTCTCATTTTTTCCCTCTTCTTTAAGGAGTAATAACATAAAGCAATGTGCATATAATTGCATTGTTTGGACCTGTGACATAGAAAAATATCATATGTTGGCAAAAAAATAGGATGGAATAAGCTGTATTAAAGTAAGAAAATGACAATGAATGGTATCTCAAATCCATAGTCTGAATACAAAGAACAAAAAATTGTAAATATGCTGATATAACACTCTACCAACACACACTTGATTACTTTTCTTCTTTCAGCTTCTTTAAAAGATAAAATACGCATTATAATCAGCAGTGCCTGTGGCTCAAAGGGGTAGGGTGCCGGCCCCATATGCAGGAGGTGGCGGGTTCAAACCCAGCCCTGGCCAAAAACTGCAAAAAAAAAAAAAAAATATATATTATATATATAATAATCATAATAATGTATGAGAGGCTTCCAACATATATAGACAAACCATGTATAACATTAATAGTGCAAAAATGAAAGAATTGTGTTTCTTTTTTTTAATTGTTGGGGATTCATTGAGGGTACAAAGAACCAGGTTATAATTATGTTTCTAAATCACACTAGAATTAAGTTAATATAAATCTAAAGTAGTTATTGATGACTTAAGATGTATGCTGAAAGACAGAGCAACTACCCTAAAAAACTTTTAAAAATTATTAAAGGAATTAAAATGTTGTACTATATCTAATTAATGTAAAAGGAGGCAGACAGTAAGGAAAAGAGAAACAAAGTATACATGAGACACATAGCAAGTTAGCAGGTGTAAATAAAACTGTATCAATACTAAAACAATTTAATAACCCAATCAAAATGAAGGTTGTTAGACTGATAAAGAAAACAAGATACGTTATGATTTTTACAGACGACACACATTAGACTTGAAGATACAAAGAGTTTCAAAGTAAAAGAATGAAAAAAGATATACCACATAAACAGCAACCTTAAAAAAGCTGAAATAATAAGAGGTCCTTATCTAACAAAAGCAATCAATGTAACCTGCTTCTGTGTACCCTCAATGAATTCCCAACAATAAAAAAAAAGAAAGTTGAAGTAGCTATGCTAATATCACACAAAATAAACTTTACAACAGAAAAAAATTAATATAGATAAAGAGAAGCATTTTATAATGATAAGTAAGTTGACAAATTGGAATATTCTAGAACAATTATAAATATATATTGACATAGCAACATAAACCCAAAATACATGAAGCAAACACAGACAGAATTGAAGGGAGATTAGAATTAGAAAGATTCAGACCTCACTTTTAATAATGTATAGAACACAAGGCAAAGGATAAGGAAATAGAATATTAAGCAATACTACATGTATAAATCAATTAGGCCTAACTGACATCTAGAGCCTCTGGCCAAAAACAGCAGAATACACATTTTTCTGATTTGCACAATGAATATTCTCCAGAGCATATGCTAGGCCATAAAATAAACTTCAGTAAATTCCAAAGATATATGAATTTAATTCATACAAAGTATGGGCTCTGGTCACAACATTAAAATATTAGCAAACAAATATTTGCTAAAATAAAACAGTACAATTCTATATACCCAAAAATTCAAAGAAGAAATCAGAAAGAAAATTTAAAAATACTTTGTGATAAATGAATACATGGGATATACCTAAAGCAGTGCTTACAGGGAAATGTATAGCTGGAATGTCTAATTAAAAAAAAATAGGAGAAGTCTTTTGTTGGTAACCTAAACTTCCATCTTAAGAAACTAGGAAAAAGAAAACCAAATGAAACCCAAATCTTTCAGAAAGAAGAAAACAGTGAAGAATAGAATGGAGGCAGAGCTTGGTGGCTTACACTCGTATTCCAAGAAATTTGGGAGGCCGACATGAAAGAATTGCTCAAGGTCAGGAGCTTGACATTAGCCTGAACAGTATAGAAAGTCCTGTCTCTACAAAACATTTTTTAAAAATTATCCAGGCATGGTGGCACACACCTGTACAAGTCCTAGCTCCTGGGGAGACTAAGGCAGGAGGATCACTTGAGCCCAGGAATTTGCCCTACAGCTAACATTATACTCAATTTAAAAAAAAAAGAAAGAAAGAAACCTAATTACTTTCTTTCAAGAACAGGAAGATGACAAGGATGTGCACTCTTAGTATTTCTGTTCAACATCATACCATGTTCTAAACAGGATAATTAGGCCAGAAAGAGAAATTAAATGCATCTAGGTTGAAGAGGAAAATTTTATCTATTTGTAGGTGACATGATCTAGTGTATAGAAAATACTAAGGGAAAATTTTTCAATGTTAGAATTAATAAATATGTTAATATTTAGGAGCAAAATCAATTCACATCAATCTATCTAATTTTACACACTAACAATAAGCAATGCAAAAATAAAGTTATGAAAACAGTTCTATTTACAGTAGCATGAAAACAAATAAATTACATAGGAATAAATTTAACAAAAGAAGTCCAACACTTTTTATGAAAACCTCAAAACATTGTTGAAAGAATGAAGATATAAATGAATACAAAAACATTTCATGTGCATGGATCTGACATCTTAATATTGCTAAGATGACAATACTCTCTAAAGACATCTACTGACTCAACAAAATTACAATCTAAATCCCAGATGGATTTTTGAAAAATTGATGAAGTTATCCTAAAGCTTATACAGACATAAAAGGGGCCCAGAAGAGGTAAAGTGATCTTGAAAAAGAAGAACAAAGTTAAGATACTCACACTTCACTCAAAAATTAACAAAGCTATTGTAATCAATGTAGTGTATATTGAAATATAAATCAATAGAATATAATTGATAGTTCCAAATTAAACTTTCATATTATGGTCAATTAATTTTCAACCAAGATGCCAGACAATTCAGTGAGAGAAAGAATAGTTTTTTTTTTCAACAAATGAGGCTGACACAATTGAATTTATACCTGTAAAATAAATAAATAAACTAATTAATTAATGAATTCCTGCCTCACACCCTATGTAATACAGAAATGATTTCAGAATCAAATGTAAGAGTTACAACTATAAAAACCTGAGAAGAACCATAACACATCTCTATGACTTTGGTTGTAATAATTCATCTTAGATACACCACCAAAAGTGCAAGCAATAAAATCAAAATTTAAAATGAATTGATCAAAGTAAAGTTCCCTGGTTCAAATAATACTATCAGAAAGGTGAAAAGACAACTTACAAAGTAGAAGTGTATCAAAAAATCACATAGCTGAAGAGTGTATTGTATGCAGAATTTAAAGGGTCTCTATAACTCAACAACAAAAAGATAAATAACCCAGTTTAAACATGGTTAAGAGTAAGAACAGATACCCCTCAAAGAAAACATTTAATTGGCCAATAAGCACATGAAAAGTCATTCATGTTACTAGAAAAATACAAATAAAAATCACAATGAGTTGCCCCTTAATATTCAATAGAAATATTACAATCACAGTCAGACAATAGCAAGTGTTGCCAAGGTACAGAAAAATCAGAGTCCCCATACATTGCTGGTGGGAACATTAAATGATGCTGGTGCTTTGGAAAACAGTTTGACAGTGCCCGAGAAAGTGTAAACAGGGTTTATGTATGACTCAGAAATTCTACTTCCAGTATATATTCAGGAGAAATTAAAGTATACATCTATGCAAAAATATTTTATGTGAATGCTCTTAGAAGCCTTATTAGTTATTCATAATAGACAATAAGCAAAAGCAATTTATATGTGAATCAATTGACAAATTATTAAGCAAATATTGGTATATCCATACAATGGAATATTATTTGGCCATAAAAAGGAATACAATGCTGATATATTCACAACATTATCTAAACATTAGAAAGAAGAATAAAGCATTTAAAATATTATGCTAAATGAAGGAAACTGCATATGTTGTGTAATCCCATTGATATTAAACATCCAGAATAGAAAAATCTAGAGAGACGGAAAGATCAGTGGTTGTGTAGGGCGGGGTGTTGGGAGTAGGGGGGGAATTGGAAGGGATTGGAGAATGATTGTTAATGATTACATAGTTTCTTTGGGGAGCCTGAAATTGTTGTAAAATTATGCTGTGTTAAATGATTGCACAACTCTGTGAGTATATTAAAAGCTATTGAATTGTACATTTTATATAAGTGACTTTTATGGTATAAGAACTACAGCTCAAGAAGACCATGTTTCAAAAAAGAGGAAGAGGAAAAAGGAGAGAGAAAATAGCCACAAAGGAAAAAAGATGTGAAAGTTCCAGCTATGCTCCAGTTTGGCTGAATGTGACTGAATCATGCATTGTACATGGCTGATGTTAGAGAAAGACTTACAAGTACTCTGGGGGCCAGTTGTGAACAACTTTGAAATGCTTTTTTAGACATTAAGCAAAAAGTTGGCCATTTTATCCTGTAGGTAATGGAGTGATATTAGATCCTTATTTTATAAAACCAGAAAGTAACACAATTCTTATTTTAGAAATAATGCATTTGCAGCAAATAAGAATGGATTAAAGGGAGAATCAGCAAGAAAATGACAAAATAATCCAAGTGAACCATTCTAAAAGTTCACTTCTAATCCAATACCGTGTTCCCACATCATTTTGAAGTTAAAGTACACCTACATTATTCTCTAGGCATCTATTTGGTATTTAAAATAAAGCAAAATGAGTTTTCTGAGAATATTTTCAGCATATTACAATCCCCCCGGACACAGAGTAGAAATATCCAAGGCTATTTCATTATTGCTTCCTCTGTCCACGCTGTTCGACTACAGCTGTGTGGTAATGGGTTGAGACACAAGGCTTAAAAGACTGCAAAGACCTTGTGGAGATCATAGTATCAGCTGCAGCTCTTCCCATTGTTCTCCTGTAATAAGATAATGAATGACACCCAACACAATGGCAAGGACAGTATTATTCATTCAACTGTTATTCATTTAAAGTTGTAGCTGCCACGTACAAGCTATGCCAAATGTCAAATTTCTGATTCTCATTCTAGAACCCTTCCAATGGTTTCTGAGAACTTAAGCATGATTGCATTTCATTGTTATTCCTATTGGCCCACATTGTCTAGACCCAATTTGAGGCACCATTGCTCATTGCTAACACCAGTGTAGAGGAATGAGGTATTAATTCCTTTTGAGCTTTCACGGTTCCAGCATTTGCCAGCGTCTTCATGGATCCCCTCACTGTTATTTAAACATAATATTCTAATTGTCTTCCAGATAACGTTCTTCTAATACAAGTTCACATCTTTTATTGCTAAATATTTCAGACAATGAGAAAGTGCCCTAACTTCAAAATAGTTATTTCTTTTTAGACCATGACATTTTGCATCTAAATTTAGCAATCTTCAGAAATTCAAAGATGTAAATGACAAATTAAAAACTGCAGGAAAAAGAGGAACTCAGAACTCATAGATAATATTTCTCAGATGTTCGGTAGAACCAGACAGATGTATAAACTGACACATACTCCAGGGCATGTCACGTTCTTCAAATAGAAATAGAGGATTAGCAGTATTTCTTCATCTGCAAAATGGGATTAATAGTGTTTGCCACCTGTCATCTCACCAGGGTGTTGAAAGAGAAAAAAATTCACTCAAGGAAAGTTCTCTGAGCTGTTTAGAAGACAGGCTGCTCATTAATGCAGACATCACTTTGTTTTGTTGCAAAACAACTGAGATCCTGACTTCCCTGGAGGAGTAAGATCTTATTTCCAAAATGCATGCCTTTGAGAGATAAAACATTAAGAAATAACATTCTATGGGTAATAACTCCATATCTGCCTGATCCAATGAAAGAGAATGATCATTAAATCCAGTAGGGAAATGTACAATTGGAACAGTTCTGGCAAATGTCTGGTTACATGCATTCGTGTGCCTTTTCCCTCACCTCCAACTTCACCTGCTGTCTAGACTCCCCTTCACTATAAAAAGATAAGGCTGAGTTTATTTTTGTCTTCACAGTTTTAAACATCAGAAAGATATAGAGACTAACTCTGCTTGGTTTTAGAAAAGGAAATCAGCTTCTTTCTCACCTGTGAGTGAGGGTTGGCTCACTGGAACTCCTTCTTCCATTCTTTGGAGCTGGAGTGTTTATAGGTCAAGGCAGAAAGGAGTTTACCTAATTATACATTCAAACAAATAATAGAGATAAATCAATGGACTATGAAGCTGAAAGTTTGGGCTCCCAGGCTCTGACTTTCACTAAGTGCTGAACAGAGGTTAAATTATTTTAAGATTCCTTTTAACAAAGAATAGGCAAATATCCCTGCCTGTCCCATTAGCTACACCATGTAGGTGAGAAGGGACAACTCCAGTGAGAGCACACTGATAGAGGGAGAGCATAGAACCTCCTCACAGGAGTGTGAAACAAGTTTGAATATTACAGCTCCAGCCGTGCTCACTCGCCTTAGTATCCAACATAGGGAGTTAGTTTCAGTAGGACCATTTTTACTAAGAGAAAGAAAACAAACAGGAAAACCCTCTGGATTAATATGTGAGTCTTCCAGGTGGTTTTTATCACAGAAGAATTTCTTGCCTTCACATGAAGATGGGAATTTCTACAAAACCTCTCTCTTATAATAGCCTTTTCAGATCCTAAAGAAGGTTATGCAGAACTGTACAACAGCAATGACAAAAAGAAACAGGGAATGCATTATCCCTGGAAATGCGTTTGATGAATTCCATGTAGTTAGGGCACCTGGTCCATAGGACAGCACATGGAGCAATTGCAGAGACTGAGTATTTACAATACTCAGCACCTCAGAAATAGGAGATGGTTGGCCTAAAATTGACAACTAGGTGACACTAATAACTAAGGTGAAAAAAGAAGAAAATCAAGATTAGAATCTGTGCAGAAACATAACACCAACACATCCTTGGCTGAATACTTAACCAAAACACAGTGTGAAGATTTTAGATATTTAATACTAGAGCTTCATGATATTTGTTATCAATATCATAGTTTTGAATAGCTATGTATCTTATTTCATGATGTTTTTATTTTACATAGTACACACTTTTACACACCTACATGTGTGAAACAAATTCTTAGCAGTTGTCACTGAAAAGTTTTCATTGTCATGTTATTAAAGAAAGAAAATTAAGTTGAGTGAGTAGATCATGAGGGCTATTAAAGAACTAATCAAGAAAAACATAAGGCTGCCCCTTATGGGATAGTATCTGAATAGGGACCAATCTATATGGAAGCAGTAACTAATTGCAAACAAATTGGTTTTTAGTATATGTAAAAACAGATTAATAAATTAGCAAAGGCAATATTTTGCTAAATATAACAAACTTTTGTGTCATAGCTGGAGAGCCTATCTTATGAAATAACATGTTCTTCATTGTGTGAAGAAGAAGATTCTTCTTTTATTCTTTAAATAAAAGCAGAATGGCAGTCTGTCAGAGATGATACTGAAGGGGTCATGCACAGGGAAGAATATTCTTTCATCATTAAGGAAATATTCATTGAGTGCTAACTATGAGAATGGTAAACAGGCTTCACTTTGCATGGCAACTCCACGAGTTCAGGCAAGTTTCCTGGAGCAATGTTGAGAGGCCAGTACAAACTCTCCAGAATTAGTAATGACTATCACAGAATCCTGAGCAGGGGAAATAAATTAAATTTAGATCGCTGTATTCCTGACCTACCTATTTCCAAGCACTGTTAGATATTGACAATATGATAGTAAACAGCAGATGGATATTCCCTTAAATATCTAGGAAAATGAGCATAAGGAATTTATACTTGGAAGATTTTATCCTAATAATCCCCAACTAGCTTACAGTGTGGAACTAATTTGAAATAAATTCCAGGTATGAAATAAGTGAGAGAGAATGTTTACTGTAAATATAGAACAATTTTATGGGTTGTCAGGAGCTTTGCAATGAGATTTACTTTTTGAATGTCTGTGAAGACCTTGTTGCGTAAGGCCTGACAGACAAGAACGACCCAATGAGGAGGACCCTAGGTTCTAGAATGTCTTTTTTTTTTTTTTTTTTTTTTTTTTGTCATGATTGGTGGGTCAGTAATGGCCATCTCACAGATTTTTATTCTGAAAAAAATTTGACAAGTCAAATTCATAGGATGAGGAGTAATGGTATCAAGTATCTGAGAGGAACAATTCCTCATTAATTTAAACACAGGGCTGATGAGAAAGCATTAGTCAAGTGCACAAGACTTGACTGGAGGCTGGAGTTGCCTGGCATGAAAATAACCAGGGAGGGTTGCAGAGAAACCCCTGTCCTGGGAAGCAATGCATAGCCAGTTTTGCCCACAGAATGGATTCCCCCAAGCAGACTCCTCAAGGCAACAGATGTCAGAATGGAAGCAGATCAAGTAAACTCTTGAGAGAGTCAGGCAAGGAGACATCTGAAGCTCTGAAAGATGCCCTAAGTTGTCAGTGAGAGGCCAGCAAGTCTTTCTGGCTATCTGGCTTACCCACATTTAGAGGGAAATGGAACAAGTGGCAGATAAGTCATCTCATATGAAGTGGGACTCCCACACAGGTAACTGTTCCAGTAAAAGCTAAGAGACACTTTCAAACAACCTGTAAAAGTGATACCTAAAGGTCTAGGAATTCCTATAGGAAATTATACTAAAGTGCATCATTATTGCATACAATATGTATAAACAAAACCACATCAGGCATCAAAGGTGATGGCAAAAATGCTTGAAAATATAATCCTCATCTTCTGTGAAATTCTACTCCAGTTGAAAAGACTAAACAGTCACTCAGTAATAGCATAATGACTATAAGACATATTTTGATATGGCCCAAATGTTTAAGAAAAAGATTCAAATGACCTCTCCAGAAGGGAGATGAATTATTTAAGTTGTGGAATGAACAGAACAGCCTTCCTTGTGTATTATCAAAAGACAGGAATTGAGAGTCAAAGTAAATCACCCATTGTACTAATAATGACATTATCTAATAATGGTGGCTCTCTACACAGAGAGGTAAACTTCACATACGACGTGGTTTCTCCTTTAAATTTTAGTATCTTCATGGTCTCGCTTTTCAGCATACCTCTAACCACACCAGTTTATTCAAAGAATACAACATAACATGCACTCCATTCTGAGTGCACCTCATTTTTTCCCATCCTGGAATGTTCCCTACCCCCCCCCAACCCCACCACCATTACATCCATACTTAATGAAATCTTTCTATATTTGGTAAGTCTTTGAGCCATCCAATAGGAGTTAACTACTTTTTTCTTTTTTTCTTTTTGTGCTGGGGCCAGTTTGAACCCGCCACCTCCAGCATATGAAGCCGCTGCCCTACTCCTTTGAGCCATAGGCACTGCCCAGGAGTTAACTGCTTTTTTATCTTCAGTCTAACATGTAATCCTTGTGTTTTGTTTAGTACTTGCTATGGTCTACCTTATTTTCTATTACAATTAATTGATTGTATTCCTATTGCTCCAACAGATCTTAAACTTTCTCAGGGGACTTGTATCACTTACTCATTCTTAAAATCCCCCAGCTTCTGGTATCATTTTTTGCAGAGAAAGGTGCTTCATTTGCACTTGTGTCGGGGACAGAATTAACAACACAACCAGGCACAAAACCAATTTCACCCATTTTCACACAAGCTCTGTTTGTATTTATGAGGTACATTTTTTCTATATGTTTGTGTGGAATATAGTATAATTTAGAGGGCAGTTTTGGAGCCCAAAATGCTAGGGCTCAAATCCTAAATCAGTCATTTCATAGCTGCCTAAACTAATTGACGTCACTGCTTCAGTTTCTTTATCCAAAAGGTGGGACTAAAATAACATCACTTGCATCACAGTATGTTGTAAGGCTTAAATATCTTAGTCCACATAAATTCTTTAGGACACAGTGTCTTTTACATGATAAATACTTGATAAGTTGTTAGCTATTCCCTATTAGTTTTAATTACTTAATTCTAATTTTGCCTTCACTGGTTAAATTATTGTTACGATTGATTACCATACTTGTGAGAGAGACACCATTGTTTTCCTACTAAATCCCCTATCATTCTTTCTTATTTGGGTGTCCATCCACTTGGTGAAGATGCGTGCTTAGAAAAAGTTGAACTGTCCCCAGCTGTATGGTAAATCCTGAATAGCCAAGGCCAAACATGGTGATTCCATTCTCCATGGTTTAAAGGTAGATAAGTCCTGTGATTCTGCAGTGAGACAGCAAGAGAAGATAGACTGAGGAACTTCTCAGTTAGGATCCTTCCTTTGTTCTTCATTTTTCCTTCCTTCTTTTGTCCCTCCCCCACACTTTCTCTTTCCCTTTTCCTTCCTTCATTCACCAACATTCAGAAGAGTAAGCTTCTCTTCTGCTGCTAAGGTGGTATTACAGCACCATTAGTAGCCACACATGTCATGGATACACAGATGGTAGACACACGTGACGGCCAAGCAGACAAGAATACCAAACCGATATTGTTGATTCCATTTGTTTACCAAACTTCTATAAATATAAGAAACAATTATGATATCATTTTTTAAAGTGAACATTTCCAAGGTCCTACCCCAACCCCCAAATCAGAATATTCAAGGGAAAGGGTTGGAAAGTTCTTATTTTTATGTAGTAAGCCTCAACATCAGAAAAATTTGAAAACACTAATTCGACACAATTTTTTGTTTTGTTTTCTGTTATCTCAGTTAAAGTATCCTGCCTTGTATAACAAGGACCTTAGTTTTATGCTTTACAGTAACTAATATGAAGTATCATACAATTTCAGAGGGAATAGCTCCTTGGAGTAGAAAACAGGGTAAATAACTTAACACATTGTAATTTCAAGGACTGTAGTTAAGGTGTCCTCTCTTGGTCATTTCTCAAATTCCTAAATTCCTGGAACACATTGTTGTCTTCAGTAGAGGAGGTATCAAGAAATGTTTAAAGCAACTTTAAAGGGTAAAATCAACCATGCTCTCCATCGTACTAGTACACAACCGTCTAGCAGCATGCAAGCAAAATTTAAAGTGGAATGCATCTTCACCAAGCCACACTTCAACTGGGCTTTTATATTAGCACCTGACTTGTCACCCTGCCTTTCTTTTTTTTTTTTGAGACAGAGCCTGAAGCTGTTGCTCTGGGTAGAATGCCGTGGCATCACAGCTCACAGCAACTTCCAACTCCTGGGCTCAAGAGATTCTCCTGCCTCCGCCTCCCGGGTAGCTGGCACCACCACAATGCTGGCTATTCTTAGGTTGCAGCTGTCATTGTTGTTTGGCGGGCCCAGGCTGGATTTGAAACCGCCAGCTCAGTTGTATGTGGCTGGCACCTTAGCCACAGGCGCCAAGCCGCTATTTGCTTACATTCTAGAATGCTGGATTTCTGAGTCTGTTAGACACACTCTTGGTTGTGATGCACTGAATTGTGTCCTTCCGAAACTTCAGTACCCCAGAATGTGACTGCATTCAGAGACAGGGCCTTAACAAGGTGACTGACTTAAGATGAGGACATATGGGTAGGCTCTAATTCAGTATAACTGATGTCCCCATAAGAAGAAGAGATTAGGAAATAAAAACAGATGGAAGGACCTCTGAAGCCACAGGGAGAAGATGTCCATTTATGAGCCAAAGAAAAGGGTCGCAGAAGAAACAAACCGTGATGACACCTTATTCTCAGACCTCTAGTCTCCAGAACTGCGACAGTGTAAGTTTTTGCTATTTAAGCAATACAGTGTGGGGCTTTGTTATGGCAGCCCTAACAACCAGCACAGTGCCTTGCTACAAGAAAGCTTGCAACTACCTTGCTAGCTGCTCTCATTTCTCCTCAGTTACAAAGTCTGACCCCTTCTTTTTTAAACCTGCTAAGGACTGAACCCACTTTAGGAATTCTGAAATTTTTTCCAAATCAGTCATTCCTGAACATAGCATTGTCATCAGCAGGAAAGACTCCTTTTTATTTTGCAATAGCCTCTCTGCTATCCAACTTGACACTCTTTGAAAGTAGGGCTTAAGTCTTACTTGTACACATCTCATTGAAATTCACTTCCAAGTGCTTTCATTTTTTAATTGACTATTTTTGTGACTTTCCCTTTTACTGACTCTTGTTAAAAGATGGAGACTTTATATCTTTTATGTAATCTGGATGGAGTTGGAACACATTCTTCTTAGTAACGGATGTTGAGAATGAAAAAAAAAGTATCCAATATACTCAATACTATTATGAAACCAATATATAAAAACTTACACACTCATACAAATGATAAAACACAAATGTAGTCTAGCAAGGGGAGGGGTGAGGAGGGACAAGGGAGAGGATGGGGTGAGGGCAATTGGTGGGAGGAGGGAAGGTGGGATCTCACCTAATGTGCACAATGCAAGGGTATATTTCAAAATAACTAAAAATAAATTTTAAATGTCTTACCACAAAAAATAAGTGAGGTGATGGCTATATTTATTGGTTTGATTTAAGCATTCCACGTTGTACATCAAATCATCACATTGTAACCCCTATAAATGTACACATGTATACATTTATGATTTTTAAATATTAATTAAAAAGTTCCTACTTACCTTTATTATTTCAAGACTTATAACAGTGACACGCATATAATAGGCATGCCAATGTTGTGGGTTATAGAATAAATAGTGAATGAGTGAGTCACTGAATGAATGAGTATAAATAGAGTAACATGCTGCCCAGAGAAACAATATACTATTATACAGCAACGGGGCATTTGATAAATATGCCAACTAACTGACTAGCGAGCAGAGCAACTCTGTAAAGATAATAAATTGCATCACTTTCCCCCAGCTAGATTGATTACATGTATTACCATGGCTATTTCTTTCCTGCAACATTTTTCATTATAGGGAATATTAATGAGTTAACAAGGACCCTATCTCTGTTTATCTCCTTTCCTATTATAACAAGTAATTCTAATGCTAAATGACAAATCTCTGGATTTATTAAAGCCTAATCATTGTGAAATAGTAGTATGGTACAACTTTTTAAAAATTCTCTTGATATAAGTAATTATTGAAATTACTTGGTAAAATTTGAAATCATATCAATAACAAATACTATCCATCTGTAGGTAGGAAATGTTTCCAAGATTTCCCGGTCACAACTTTTTAATCAATCTATATTTATTTAGCCTCTGAATGTACTATACTAAGTGGAGATAGAAAAAAATACATATGTATAATTTTTTACTATTTTACCTTGAGATAATTATACTTTGACTGTGTTGAAAAAATACGTGCAGATGAAAAACTTATATATAAAATCTTAAATATCAGAATAATACTATAGTTATTGTGAGTGTCCATTTATGCTTATATTTATTTGCAATAAACTTGATAGAAATGATTTGCATTATAAACCATTTCCTTCAACAGATTTATTTCATAAAATATAAACGAAATACATGTGTGTGTATACATATGTGTGCGTACAATAAATAATTCAGGAAAAAGTGTATCAGTGTAGAAAGATAAATACCAACATGTAACAATGGTTGTCTTTGGGAGGTAAGGTTCTGGATGGTTTGAAATGTCTGCTTTATAATTTATTAGGTAAAGTTTTACAATGATACATGTAATACCTTTGTTTAACTAAAAATATGGGTCTGTGAATTGCAACTACCAAATGAAGGATATAAAGGGTAAATCCTAAGACTACAAAGGAAGAGAAGATAGCCCGGCTAGAATATTCAGGGAAAGCCTGATAGAGGTGCAAGACTTTGAATACCCACTCATAGACATCACCTTTAGGCCAATACCAAGCCACCCTACACACTGGGACTCATCACAAAAATGAGTCACAGGCCCTTCAAGAGCTGCTGACACTAATTTCCCTGAAGACATCTCATTAATCCCCTGCCCTTTTCTATTGCTATCTGGCCTCAAATCTTGGTTTCATTCCATGTTTGTGATTCTATGACTGATCTTTGGATTTGGCCTTGGCAATTGGTTTTCCCCTTTGGCTTTTGCTCTTTTTCAAGGACGTGAATTCAGATGCTCTCCTCAACCCACAGTAAGCAGCGAAATTTACCACAACTAGCCCCAGGACCCACATCTCTCTCCTGGTACTAGCCAGCCCCATGTGGGGTCAAGCCAAGGCCTCATCAGCCCTGGAGGAGAATGTGTTGAATTCCAGACCCAGGAAACGGCATGACAAGGTCTACAGTACATAATGTGTATTTTGAAGTCAATGTTCAGAACTCAGAGCAGAATTCATCTAGGGAAATTGAATACAAATGCAAATTTGCTCTGTGAAAGACCTGAAAGGCCAGTGTATTAGTTTCCTGTTGCTGCTATAACAAATGGCCACAAATGTAATAGCCTCAAACAATGCAGATTTATTATATTACTGTCACAAGTCTGATGTGGGTGGGCTAAAATAAAGGTACTAGCAAGGCTGTGTTTTTGTTTTTGTTTTGTTTTGTTTTGTTGTTGTTTGTTTGTTTGTTTTGGAAGGTCTTACAGAGATCTATTTCCTTGGCCTTCCACCTTCTAAAGGCTGCCCACACTCCTTGGCTCATGATCCTCTTCCATCAACAATGCCAGCAAGGGCCAGTAGAGTTTTTCTCACATCACATAACTCTGATTAACTTTTCTTCTGACATTCTCTTTCATTTTTAGGACCTTTGTGATTACACTGGGTCCACTCAAACAATCTAGAATAGTCTTCCTATTTTAAAGTCAGCTGATTAACCACTTTAACTGCACCCTGCCGTGTAATATAACATAGTTTCACAGGTTCTTGGGATCAGGACGTGGACATCTTTGGGCATTATTCTACTTACCATAGACAGATGAAATATTTGAATGTTGTCCTCTTAAATAATGATGAAAATGTTAAGGAATGTTTAAGAAGTGACAATGTGAAAGGAAAATTAAGGTACATAAAATATAGTTTGGCTCATTTTATTACCAGAAAATTCAGTCTTTCCCTCTAAATAATTATGCTTTAAATCATATCAGAAGGTCCATGTCTACTTTTTGCAACTCCATTTCAACAAAGGGAAATGGGGTCAAAGAGATCAAAAAATGGTGATTTGCACAGTAGGTTGATTAAAAACTAAAGCCACAGAATTATCTGATGAGGCCAATGCTCTTTTTTTTTTTTTTTTTAACCTCCCAGGCTCAGGTATTCTGTGTCTGTACACAGAATAATGCTTTCATTTGTAGCAGATGGTGGTAGATTTGACTCAACTTTATCTCAATTTTTCATCATACTATTTCTCTCCATCTTCCCATGACTTTCTGCCACCCCCCAAAATTAATTTCAGACAGGCCGTTGTGCTTTGGCTGACATTCAAAACTGTCACCTCCATGTTCACATTAACTCCAAGTCCTCTGTCATTCCTCACATTAAAATTCTATCACCAGGAGTCAGCACAGCTTGACTCAGCAAGCTAAGGGGCTGGTTCTGAGCAAGATGCAGTGACAGCAGGTTTCATGTGTGACAAACCCAGTCAATTTGACAGCAATAAGACACCCTCCTTAGAACCAGTTGCAGCTCTTGTTGACCCAAGGTGGAAGGTTATCCTTCGGACCAATTATATTCTCTTCCCAGGTGAAAGAAAGGCCAGGGGTTATAATACTTAGGCTGAGACTATTTTTTGGTCAAATGACCACCACAGTGAAGAAAAATTAATAAATTCCAGAATTTAGGGTTACATTCTAATTGTGAAGAATAACTATTTGTTGACTTAAGAGTAACTCTTTTGGCCTGATAGCCCAAGAAAATAGTCATGAGATATTCAATAGGTTATTGGCAATTCTGTCAGGAATCCTAATATGGAAAATGATTAAGGTCCACCCAGTAATTCTTCCTCAACTTATAAATGATGCTCAGAGAAATGAAATGTTTTCCCAGCACCCACACTATGAGTCAACACCCAAGCATCTGGCTCTCCAAATCCTTCCTCGTCTACTCTTTCTCACACAGCCCTCCACATGGATGAGTTGTACAGACAGTGTCACTACCTATGATTGGGGAAAAAAATGAATGATAATAATAGTTTGTGCATTTATTTACTCCTTCACCTTTTCAGATTAAGTTAAAATACCCACAAATAAAAAAAAATGATACAAAAGAAAAGCACTTATTTCGACATTTACTTCCTCTATGAAGTCTTTCATGATCTTTTCTCACTCCCTAGAAGAAATAAGTGTCTCACTCTTGTGTTCCCTCACTGGAGTCTTTTTTCTTAATTCAACACTGTACCATGTAAGACATATAGTTCGTTAAAGCCTCATAAATACGTCTAACAGCTCTCCTATCTATCCCGTCTCTGTATTTCCTTTTCTGCTTCCTCATACAGGTAATTATTTTTATCCATCTCTAGGTTATTCCTGCCCACTGTAGTCTTTGGGTACCTCAATTATAAGAGCTGTACTCTTTAGGAATCTTAGGAGAAACATGATTGTTTCTCCTATGTGATTGAACATTTCTTGATAGCAGGAAACTTTTATTTGTCCTTAAAAATGACACGCCCACCACAAGTTTGGTACACATTGGAGCTCATAATGATTATAGTATGTTGAATGTAAACAATCAAGAACTCCTGACTCAATGAACATAAACACATCCTATTCAATTATCTGGATTTTTATTCTTAAGCGAATGTCACACCAAAACATCACAATGTCTATCATTTAGGAAGGAACTGACAGAGAAAAACTATAGCAGAAAAGATATTAGGCTTAGAGTCAGCAGAAGATGAATCTTTTTTTTTTTTTTTTAATTGTTGCAGGTTCATTGAGGGTACAAAGAATTAGGTTACACTGTTTGCATCTGTTAGGTAAACTCCCTCCTGTGGTTGTGTCCCACCTCCAAGAGGTGTGTCATACAATGTAACCTCTTCCTGCTCCCCTCTCCCCATTCCTTCATCCCCCTACTCCCCACTATGAATTCATTTGAGTTTTTTTACTTATGTGGGTATGTATTAGATCATCTACTGGCTTCATATTAGAACTGAATATACTGGAGTTTTCCTTCTCCATTCTTGTTATACTTTACTGAGAATATGTTCCAACTCTATCCAGATTAATACAAAAGATGTAAGTCTCCATTTTCTTTTAATAGCTCTAGTATTCCATGGTATACATATACCACAGCTTGTTAATCCATTCCTGGGCTGCTGGTCAGAAGAATGGATCTTCTTAAGAATCAATCTAAACTTAGGGCAAGTCACTGAAAATTACAGATTTTGTTTCATTATCTGTAAACTTTTCTTCACAAAGCTTTGTGAATATTAAATGAGATAATCTATAAAGAAGAGATCTAAAACTTTATTTCTCCCTTTGGAATGCTTAAATATTGTCCAATTTTTACACGAGGAGCACGCTATATTTGTTGAGATAAAGTGTGGGTTACTTTGAACTCTTTTGCCTGATGGAATGATCCTCATTCATAAGGGCAGACTACCTACAAACAAATTATACCAAGAGCTGTCTATAGATGTCTTTTAGCTTGATTCTCTGTTTAGTAAAGATTTTGAGCAGAAGAAATCACAAAATCACTAATGGAAGGACTATCAGGGTCGAGAGCAATCTAGTGGAGAAGGAATTGAAAAAGAGACAGAAGAAAATCATCAAGTTCAAAGACTGTCCTCCTCCCAGACCTGATCTCCCCTGGACATGTCTGCAGCCAACACAAATTTCCAGCTGTTAATACCACTGAAATTTCTCTTGGATTGTCTGATTCCATTCCACACTTTGTGTTTCAGAGGAGACTGGTCAAATAAACATGCAAAAGTAAGTAGTAAAAAATGGTTTAGAAGAAATGTCAGTGTAAATGAGAGAGATAGAGCAGGTATAGACGTAGGTGACCCCATTTCAACAAGACTGGCCTGCCTTGTCACATGGCAGCCAGTTGCCAAGAGAGGATCACCATAAAAACAATAAAAATAGCGGGAAAGTTTCTCTTTTATGATAATAACCACTAATGTTTCTGTAACACTTCGGAATTCACAAATAGTTTTCATATGCATTAACTCATTTGAGTCTTTATGAAGTCCTGGGTATATTATTTTGCTGACCTTGTAGTTCAGAAAGCATGAGGGATTTAAGGAAGCTGATACCTTAAGAGGTAGAACCAGGATGCAAATGCAGCTCTTTTGACACAAGTTTGAAGCTTTAGACTAGGAGCTACAGGGACAGCGAATGGCAGACCCAGTATCTTATGGTGCCTATTTCTTCTTGTCCCTTTGTAGACATAGCCTCTTCCCTCTAGGGTTTTGTGTTCTGCTGCATGCACTGTCTGGACCTCCCTACCTAGCCTCTTTGTCCTATGTGAATCCCCAAAGACCAATACTATTTTTAAAAAATAATTATGGTTTTTAAGACTTTGATACATTCTTAGAGCAATTTTGCTTTATAGAAACATGGATAAGAACAATCAGTGATAAGTTTATATATAATCCCTTCCTGCCCTCCCCATAGTCCCCTCTGAGTTATACAATCTATTAATGCAATATGTTTGTTCCAATTGATGGCCAACTCCATGCATTATTATCCACCATAATTTTTAGAATAGTGTTCAATCTGTGTCGTACATTCTATAGGTTAAACAATTGGCACGTGCCCTTCCTTCCTGTGTCACATAGAATATTTTCACTGTCCTAAAAATATCCTGTGTTTTACCTATCTATACCTCCCTCCCTTCTCCTCAAACCAGTGGAAACCACTGATATTTTAAAAGTTTTACCTTTTCCACAATGCCATATATTTAGAATTATACGGCATGTAGCCTTTACAAATTGATTTCACTTAGAAATATGAGTTTAATTTTTCTTCATGTCTTCATAGCTCACATTTTTTAGCACTGAATACGGTTCCATTGTACCACCACTTGCTGACCTATTCACCTATTGAAGGACATGATGGTTATTTCAAAGTTTTGGCAATTATAAATAAAGCTGCTATACACAATGATGTGCGTGGTTTGGGGTAAGCATTAGTTTTCACCTCCTCTAGCTATGTAGCAAGAATTGTGATTGCTGAATTCTATGATAAGAATATATTTAGTTTTGTAAGAAATTGCCAAGCTGTCTTCCAAAGTGAATTCCACTTTGCACTCTCACCAGCAATGAAGGAGAGTCCTGCTGCTCCACTTCTTCACCAGCATTTGGTATTGTCAATGGTTGGAGTCTGTTGGTTCTAATTTGCGTGTACTTGTATCCTACTGTTTCAATTTATGTTTCTCTAATGACAAATGATATTGAGTATATTTTTCTTTGCGAGGGATCACTGTTAAGCATCCTTGAACTATCCATAGTACCTAACTGCACATGTTTTACATAGTAGTAAGAATTTATTTTTAACTAATCAAAAGTTAATAGCCCAGAAAGTAATTCAGTTAGAACCAAGACTATCTTTTTAATCAGAATATGATACAGTTAGCAGGATGTTGTGGCAGGCTCATGTAGTCCCAGCTACTCAGGAGGCTGAGGCAAGAGAATCACCTCAGCCTAGGAGTTGGAGGTTGCTGTGAGCTGAGACACCACAGCACTCTATCAAGGGCAATAAAGTGAGACTCTGTCTCTGAAAATAAAAAAAAAAAAAGAAAAAAGAATATGACAAAGTTACATAGAGTAGGTGAGGCATCAAAATATTTGTAGTTGAGTTGTTACTCTTGAGTGGAACTTATTTTCGACCTTCAGTTTCTTTTTTATAAAATATCCAGTGTAAAGGGCAAACACGTGGCTATCAAATTTCTTTGGAAGTTGATGAAAAGAGAACTCATTTACATCATTATCAGCCCATTCCCAATTCACAAAAGGCAAAAGCAAGATTAAAGCTTATGCCTCACTAAGACCATTAATTTGAAGAAATTAGAACTCTAAATAATCCAGTCACCATTTAATTAGCAAAGTATCTTAATTGAGCAGACTATCTTGTCTTTCTTTATAGAAGCTAACAGAGAGTAGAGGGGTAGAGGTAATGTTGTAGACAGAAGACTCAAAGAGTGTCCATTCTGGTATAACATTAGACCCAAGCAGCCAATAATCCTGTTCATTCACTCAACCCATATATTCATTCATTCATTCATTCATTATCTAAATAAAAGAGTAAAATTCAAGGTTCTTTGTATTTAAGTAGAATATGCTCGTGTGAAAAATGAAAACTACCAGATTCTGCACATTCAGCTTTGTGAGGTCATGAGGTAAGCCTTAGTGGATGGATTTCAGTTGTCTATTTGTCTTTATAATTTCTTTGGGTGAGGAAGGATTCTACTAGTCAAGACAAGCAGTACTAAGAGAATAGTACAGCTAATCAGAAGCTTTCCCAAGTATCTATTCTTTTAGAGGTTAATTAAATTGTCTAGGGGATTCATTTTATAAGAGTATGTAATATCACAAAGCCTTTAGATAGTGAATTATATGATACAGAAGTAGGGGAAACAAATCAACAAATTCCAAGAGGTACAGCATTTCTTCAGTTTTACTAGTTTGCTTCAATGCATGTAGTAAATTGGTAGGTACCTTTGGCAAATCTCTTATGTATGAAAAGTCTGCCAGAATAAATTCAGAGGCTAAGGTTCTGACGAAGCTCCTCCATTTGCTGCGTGGCTGAGGTTACGTCATTTTCCAGTAGTGAGTCTGAGCTTGCCTCTGGTTGAGAAGGTTAATAAAACCTCTTATCTCTCTCTTTAGATTACTGAGATAAATCAAATATTATTTGTTTGAGTATGTTAATTGAGTAAAAATATATAAAAATGTGAGCCATTATCACTATCAACATTAGAAATTGATCCTAGAGGGCGGCGCCTGTGGCTCAGTCAGTAAGGCGCCGGCCCCATATACCGAGGGTGGCGGGTTCAAACCGGCCCCTGCCAAACTGCAACCAAAAAATAGCCGGGCGTTGTGGCGGGCGCCTGTAGTCCCAGCTACTCGGGAGGCTGAGGCAAGAGAATCGCTTAAGCCCAGGAGTTGGAGGTTGCTGTGAGCTGTGTGATGCCACGGCAATCTACAGAGGGCCACAAAGTGAGACTCTGCCTCTACAAAAAAAAAAAGAAATTGATCCTAGAATTCTGAATCCTATTAAGTACCAATTTGTTTGTAAGGTTCACCTTAGGAATTCTAATCTAATATCAAAAAAGGTACTACTCGTTTTATTTTTGTTAAAGAAATTACAAATGATTTTAAATAATTTCCTTTTATGTTAATATCCTGATTAGGTTCCTCTGCCAAGTAAATGGAAAGTTTCAACTTTATTTTCAGTGTAATCTTGACATATTTAATTGAGAATAAATGTGTTAAATGTAAAACCAGAATAATTTGGGGGACCAAAAAAGCACTAAAATAACTAACTGATTGAATTTAATAGCCTAAAAATCAAAAATATTTCAGATATCTAAAGTACATTTCAAGCATGCAAATGTATCTATTCATATTTAAAATGAGTCTCTGCTGGATGTCCAGGGTTAGACAGATACATTCATTGGTTCTTTGTTAGTTTCTACAGACCCTCAAAATAAAATTACTTACACTTCATTTTTCTCATAATTTATCTACATAAAAAGTGTCAATAGGGCAAAGAATGTTTCACATTTAATGTCAATTCTCCTCAATTAAATATTTTAGGGTAACCCTTGATCCCAGGAAACACAGATTACCCTGTCCATTAATCAACCTTCCCTAGGTTAAACTGCAATGATAAACAACTCCCAAATTTCAGTGGCTGTAACAATAAGGCTTATTTCTCACTCGTGTCACATGTGGTAACAGCTCTGCTTCTCCTCCATGTCTCTTCTTTATTCCAGAATCTAAAGTAAGAGAGGAGCCTGTCTTTATGCAAGGGAGAGGGAGAAAACAGGAAGACTGGCCAAAACTTTGTTACAACTGCCTAAAACTCGCATTTTCTTGGCCAAAATAGGTCTGTTGGCCAAATCTGGTATCAGTAAGGAAAAAACTTCTTCCCCAGGAATGTACTTGGTCCCATGGCAAAAAATAGGGATGTATAATCCTCACATAGGGAAGGTAAAGGGATAATTGAGAATAATAGTATAATCTACCACACCACTGCTCACATTTTTTGGAAAGACGTGCACCCTTCAGGATGGGAGAGGTCACAATTGGCCTCCCTCCCTATTTGCCATCTTCTCTCCTTCTCCCTCTCTCCCTCTCTTGCTTTCTTACTTTCTATGTCCAAGTACCCAGCAATTGCCCTAAATGATTCATCCTTTATTCTAGAATGCAGATAAAGCTGTGCCTACCCAAGGATACCTGAAGTTGAATAAAACTGTGTATTTTGGGGTGGGAGACAAGGACAGAGAGAGCATCATTTTAAATATACATTTATCACAGAATTACAGTTGTCAGCCTATATAGACATAGAACAAATCCAAGGGAACTATACCAACTTTTCACATTGAATGTTTATAAGAATCACCTGGAGATCTTATTACACAGATTCTCATTCTGTAAATCTAGGATGAAGCCGGGAATTCTATACTTTAAACAAGCTTGCTGCTGCTGCTGGACCCAGGGACCACACATTGAGTAGCAATGGCCAAGACTCAGAGCTTCTTCACACACTGGTACTCTCTGAAGTCATTTCAGTTCACTTCCCCACAACATGGCTTAAGTATATGTACATACACATTGTACATAATATAGGGGATTAAACTTCTATTAAATTTTCTCTGAAGGAAAGGAACAGAGTTTTATCACCTTTGTGTCCATAACCCACAGCACTGGCCATATAGATAACTTATACTACAGTTGAATAAATGGATTACTGAGTTTAGATGGGGTTGAGAAACCAATCACAGAATAAGAGGACGGAGGCTTCATGACTAGAAAATCAAACGTTCTTCCAAAAGACAGACTCTTGTTCCTTTTGTGGACCCCGTGCCATTTGGAATACTATGGGGTTTTTTAGTAAATCTTTACTTATACTTCAGGGCACATCTTTGCCTCAGAGGCTTCTCATGATTAAGATTTAGCATCTTAATCTTGGAAATGGACTTCATTTATGAAGAAGGCAAGGCCATTCAATTCCAATTAGTTGCACAGTTCTTTTGTAAGAAAAAAAAAAAAAACTTAAACTTTTAGACTATTTAAAGAAAAGCAAAAGCCTCCACCCTTACTTTTCAAAAACAGAATTGTCCTGACAGGGCTTTCCTGTTCTTTTGAGTCAATAGGCTCAAAGGGACTTAAAAATAGATGATGGTTTTACATTTATCATTTGAACAAACATGGGAAATACAGAAATAATTGCCATGGAATTCCGGGTATAATTTTTCCATCCCTACAGTTGACAAAGTGGTTCTCAGAGAACAGTAGACCACATAAATGCACACACCGGGAATGTTTTTGCCTCTAGCTTTTGTGTGTGTGTGTGTAATTTTATCAGTTAGAAAAGTTTGTATTCATGACCAAAACCAAGTTATTACTTCATACTAGTGCTTGTATATAGTACCTAGACTAGAGTCTCCTTTTTCCTCACTTTCATTTACATTTTGCTCAGTTATTTTCAGGTTTCTTTCACTTCTTTGTTTGAGGTATGTTTAGTGTCTACTGCACACAACTGGTTTTGCTTTGTGAGCCAATTTGAAAACATTTGTCTTTTGATAGGTTAAACCCATTTGCATTCATTAATGTAACTGATACATTTCATTTCAGCTTTATCAGCTATTTTACTGTGTACACATTCTATCATTTCACTATTTAGTTGCAGTCCTCAGCAACTCTGTGGCCTGTTAGGAACTGGACTGCACAGTGGAAGGTGAGTGGCAGGTGAGCAAGCGAAGCTTCATCTGTATTTACAGCTGTTCCCCATCACTCACATCACTGCCTCAGCTCTGATTCCTGTCTGCTAAGTGACAACATTAGATTCTCACAGGAGCATGAACCTTACAGTGATCTGCACAGGTAAGGCTTCTGGGTGGCATGCTCCATGCTCCTCACGAGAATCTAATGCCTGATGATCAGAGGTGGAGGTCTAATGTGCTTGAGTCATCCCAAAACCATGTGGAAAAATTGTTTTCCATAAAACCAGTCCCTGGTGCCAAAGAAGTTGGAAACCAAGGTGACAGTAACTGGTGCTATGTGATCTCTTCTTCCTCTCTCTCTCTCTTCCTCTGTTTTCTTTCTCTTATTTTCTGCTTTTTTTTTTTTTTGGTGTAATTTTATCATTTAGAAAAGTTTGTATTCATGACCAAAACCAAGTTATTACTTCATAATAGTGCTAGTATATAGTACCTAGACTAGAGTCTCCTTTTTGCTCGCTTGATTTTGACTCTTCTGCCTGTCTGATTCTATTTTGCATCATTCTCTTTTCTTCTCTACTTTCCTAACCTAAGCTTCAGAGCCAATGTCTCACAGTAAATAAAAATTTGCAAAGATTTTTGTCTTCATGTTATGTTCCGAGATTTTATTTGATCTCCTTTTTCATCTGTACTTTTTAAGGATATGTGGAGAGATTCTGATATAAGATGCTGCCATGAAAATTAAATGAGCTAATATATGTGAGAGTAAAAAGCACTCATTATCCTCTTGTGGAAAGACTTTAGTGATTTGTTTCCTTGCATTTAGGCATGAAACACTTTTCTAACTATTGCCCGTTAACCCCTCTTCTGTCTTTCGCCCCTGTTCGCTTCCTGATATGCCTTCTGTTTTGATACATAGAACTTTCTGTCTTATTAGGTAGAAAAGTGGAGGAGGTTGGAGGGACAGTGGCATTCCAGTGAGCTTCCCTGAAGACAGCAAAAAGAAATGAAGAGGCAGCACCAAAGGGGAGGAGAGATTAATGAAAGGAAAAATAAGGAGAAAATAAATTGTTATTCTCCTGAATTTCTATTTCAGTTTGTCCTAAAGTACAGGCAAAGCTGAAGAGTCCAATTTAGTTAACTTTTTGTGTGAAAAAGGTATTGTAGTTGGCTTCTGAAGAGCAATGGTATGTGCTCTGGTGTCAGTGACCTCAGAGCAGGTTTAAAACTACATATGAGATGACAAGCATTAATCTAACATTATGCTCACAACAGCCCAAGATCTTTGAGTGTTATTGTCTCCATTTTAAACACAAGGGGAAAAAAAGATTGAGATTCAGAGGTTGAGAGAATGGTCACATAATTTACAAAGGATGGTTAAGTGATTTGATTCAAAAGCTGTTTTGCTCAAATCCCACCCATCAAAGAAGGTGAAGAAGGGCCAGAAGCATGGCCATGACAGATATATTCTAGATCCTTAGAGATAAAGAAAGTTACTTCTAGTCGGAATGAGAGAACTTTTCAGAAATCAATGAGTTTGATATATTACCCTCCAGTGCAGGGCAGTATCTGTGCCCTTAATTCCTATTTACCTTGTTATTACCTGTCTGGACCAGTTGTAGAAAAGGATGCTTAGCAGCTTTTCTGCTTTGCGACTTAATCAAGAGTGGATCGTCCTTCTTAAAAAAGAAGAAGAAAAAGAAGATTCTCTCCGCACAGAGACCTTCAGGAAAAGCCCCTTTAAATGAGGGGTTGTAATTAATATTTTAACAGAGTGCTGAGAGAGTAGCTTGATTGAGTGTACAATAAAGGACAGGGACAAGACATAGATTGCCTATTACCTGACTAGGAAGAGGGCTAGCATTTGCGTTTACTTGGAGGAGCAAAGCAGGTCTGTGCACTGACCCTCTGAGCTAGATAAATGCTAGCATGGTGTGAAGTGGTCTTGGGCTAAGGTAAAATTTGTTATGAGAATTTGACCATTTACAAAATCAGAGCAGCAGGGGAGGGCTAGTGGTCCTAATTGAATTAAGAGGTGATATTGACAGTACTTAAAAAAGTGTCTCTTCAGTTCCCCAGAAGTGATATGCCTGGATTAAACCCCTTACTTAAGATTGTAAAAGAGAAGAAAACCAAGGAATTATAAAGAAAAAGTGGTCCGTTCAAAATTCAAGCAGATCTAGTAACCTCCAACTTTGTATGTATGCAGGTGGATAGCAACATGACAAAACATTAGAACAAGAAAACTTCAGAAGGAAATGGCTCTAGCATTTTCAACTTACAGATGAGCAAACAGAATTCCTGTTTTAGAAATATCATCTATCAAAGCCTTTTAGGAAAAAAAAATGAAGGTCTGTTAAAAACACGTGCCAAGTGGCTCCTGTTTTATGTTGCACATTCATGTAGAAGTCGACCCCCCAGTACTGAGTTACCTCAGAAGCAGACAGCACAGGCTCCAGACCCTGGCAAAGCAGGGCACCAAAACCACTTATTTCAAAGAAGATGATGTTTGATATTCCTCTAACTTGTGATAGTTAGGTGTTATTTATATTGTGAATGAGTTTGAACCATAGGAAATTGTCAATATTTAACTGTTATTTTGTCTGAAAAATGTAACTTCCTATAGTTCAATCTAGTACAAGGGAGAATTGGCCAGTCTGATCATCTTGTTATTTGGGGCATTTAACGTCTCCATCTGGCTCTGCTGCCAATCCCATTTTATTGCAGGCTCTTAATTTGGTGGTCGACTTTGTAAAAATATCTGCACAGGGTCTGTTTTGACCTACTTTTCTCCTTGTACCCAATCCACTTTCCACCCCCAAATAAGCAACTTCCATCTCTGGCAAGGCCGTGGGGCCAGAGGAAGCTGGCTCCCCTTACTAACCCATCAAGCACCCTAAGCACAGGCAAAGAAATTTTGTGGAAACGTTTTTGAAATTTACTTGTAGAAACATGTCCATTCTCGGTGAAGCTCCAGAAATTAATTTTTATTTGGAGGAAACAGGGTCTATGATTTGGGGTGACATTTTCTGAGGAAGCTGAGATTTTAGTAGAGAGTGAGGAAACATTTGCGAATGAGGGTCTGGAAAAAATATTTGGTTTGTTAAAAGGCTCTGGTGTCCCACGTCTGACCTGCATTGCAGAGTCCTTAGTAATAAGGCAGTATTTTATTCTAGCTTCCTCCTCTCCTCCCTCCTCCTTCCAACTCCTGATTTTTTTTCCTGGAGTAGCAGCCATGGAGCATGGGGTGAAAAGTCGCTGGAAGGACAAGTTGACAGATAGCATTTGGGTCGCTGGGTCACTGAAAGGCGTCGTGCTCTGGGCTCAGACAGAGCGATTTCCTCGGTGATTTTAATCTTTCGTCTGTTCACACGTCATGCCACCTGGACATAATGCAGAGAAATCTGGAGGCTTAACCAGCCCTTCCCCTTGCCCTCAAAAGCTCACTTGGACAAAAAAAAAAAAAAAAGGAGGAGAGAGAAAGAGGGAAAAAGAGTTAACCCTCTCCCTACCATTCCCCTTCACAGTAGGATACCTGGGGCTGAAAAGACCTTGCTAGCAATTAGCAAGCTCAGGACTTCGTCTGAGCAACAAGGGCCTTGTCTTTATGAAGACTGTAAATAATATAACAAGTCTCCCCTTTTACTGCCTCAGACACATATATGTGGCAGCTTTATCCTTTTGTGTTGACCTACTGTCCAGGTTTTGATTTACTTTCAAATCTCTACTCGTAGATTCTTGGAAAACATTTATTTTGGTGGCAAGGGTTGGGGTGCAGGCAGTGGGGGGGTGGGAAGGATATAGAGAAAGAGGGCTGCCCGTGAAAGAAAATATTAATATCTTCCCTGTGACGTCGGCCAGACAGTCTGCTTTTCTTATTTCCCCATAAGGTTCTGAGTTATTTCTGACCAAGTGTGACAAAGCTTAGAATTAATGGATTTCAACAAAGTAAAATGCTTCTGCATAACTTGCTAAGATAATTCTCAGATCATGACAAGTAGGGCTGGGGAGTGAGGACAGAAAAAGCAGTGAAAGGCCTGCAAGAAAGATGCCCCTTTGAGAGGCTTCCCTCTGGACAAATGGTACAAAGAGAGAAAGGCAGAAGCACTCACCCCTGTTCCCACAGAATGCTCCTCACACACACCTGTTAAAGCTCCTAACACACTTCACCATGGTCATCTGCTTAAGTGTCAACATTAGGCCAAGAACTTCATAGGGGCCCTTTATCCTTCAAATCACTTAAAGTGCCTGGAATACGGTGGGATATTTTAAATAAATGCTCATTTATTTACCACACATGGTCTGAGCACCTATTCTTGCCAGATACTGAGGTAGCCCATGAGACTACAAGGAAGAATAAGTTAGGATCCTTTTCTCAAGTTGCTTATAGTCTGGTAGGGAAGACAGACAGACAAAGATAACATTTGCAATAAAATACTACAGATGCTTCCGGGAATGAATGAGATTCCATGGGGGAAAATTAGTTTAGGAGGGGTTCATTCTACTGGGGAGAGGGTCAAAAAGATGTCACAAATGAAATGATTGTACAGGTTCAAGCCAAAAGCCGCATGGGTCAGTTGAAAGACTATCTCCATAACTTTGAGAGCAGCAGCAAGGTCTTATATAACAGCATATCAGAGAGCAAGATGAGGAGGTGCATACAGAGCTGAAAAGGCGATGGCTTCACAGAACCCAGTGATCACCCTGATATAGTGCCAGAAGGAAAAGGAGAATTGGAAGATGACCTTCCAGGTGTTGGCCCTGGTGACTGGTCTTTAATGGAATGGTCTGCCAACATACGGGAAAGGAAAAAAAGAAAGGAAGTTATGATAGAGGCCTTAATATCATGGTTGTGTGTACTAAGCCCAATAACCAGTTTAGCTATTGCTATAGCTTGGATGTTTGTCCTCCCTGAAAAACCTCATGTAGAAATTTTGCCCCAATGTTGAATGGGGAAACCTAATGGGAGGCATTTGGGTCATGGGGTTAGGTCCCTCATGAACAGATTAATGTCCTTCCCATATGGGTGAGCGAGTGAATTCTTGCACTATTAGTTCTCCTAAGACGTATGTAGTCTCTACACATGCCAGCTTCCATTTTCTTTCTTCCATGAGTGGAAGCAGCCTGTCACCCTCACAGGAAGCCAAGCAGACACCAGTGCCATGCTTCATGTGCAGGCTCTGCAGAACTGTGAGCCCCATAAGCCTCTTTTCTTTATAAATCACCCAGCCTCAGGTAGTCCTTTATAGTAATGCTCAACAGACTAAGACTGCTGTGTTCGTTTATTCCAGATGTCTTGGCTTTGAGGACATACAGCCCTCCTTGAACCTCGGAAAAACTGTTTATCTGTGCCACACTAGAACAGGAACATCACCAGCAGGGAATTTGGAAACTTGGATTGAGTTTTGGCTCTAAAACTCTGAGTCCCAATTTACTCACCTCTGCACTGGAGATGAACGCCCCTCCCCTGCACACCGACATCATTAGTTTGTTTTGAAGGTAGAATGAGATTATGTATCTAAAAGCTACTCAAACACAAAAAGTAAGATATGAAAGATTTGCAAGCCCTTCTAACTCAAGAATTTGGAGGGAGACTTTGGCCTTCCAACCAGACTTAGGGTCACTGACAGAAGGCTTGGCTCATGAGGATTAAACTTCACTACAAAGGATTATTTGCCAAGTGGTAAAAGAAAGTATTCTGTCAAATCTGCCCAGCACAGACACCAGATGGCCGAGCTTTCAGAAGGTCCTTTTATCAGAGGAAAACTACAACCATTTCCTTAGTCAAGTGACCCCAACTTGCACAGGTAGTAGCCCTAAATCTTGGCCAAATTCCACTTTGGGTAATTCCTTTTGGCTTCTCATCGGTCCAGTTTCAGCTTCACTGTGGTCATTGTCCTTTCCAATCCACTTGGAAATTGCCACTGCTGGGAGAGATCTGACTACATTTTTGTGTGTGTTGGATGGGTTTTTCTCTGCTTTTTTAATGAAGGTATTTTTTCTTGTTAGACCAATTTCCAGGTAGCTTATTTTTAGAATGTAGCCCCCAGACCTTTTCTCACTAACCAGGAAAATTAGAGAATGATAGACCACAATAGCTGTTTGGGAACTTGATTATTTGCAGGGACCGCAAAGGCAAAAAGGATAGCTAGTGGCCAGGCAGATAACATAAAGTGCGAGGTGGCCCATGGGGTATAAGACAAATGGGAGTGATAAGGACTGTGGAGTTCATTTCATTTCTAAATGCATCACATTCTTACAGAGTGAAACATTGTGCAGTGTAAAAAAATCTCAAATGGGAGTCTAATTTTGTTTGTAGGTCACCATTTTGTAATCCCTGATAATCTAACCCTCAAATCTTACAAACTAAAAATCAATAAATAATTGAGGCACAGAGAGGAACAACTTATAGAGCCAGTTAAAGGCAAACCTGTGCTATTATCTGGAGAGGATATGTGTCTTCTACCTCTCGGTCCAAAGCTAAGCTTCTACTGCAAGTGATTTTGTGTTCCAGCCTTAGAAAGTTACATTACCCTAGGGGGTCTTCTCTGCTTTCTAATGTTTTTCTTTACCATCTCTTATTGGTCTGCATTTTTGGTGCAAAAGAAAGAATACCATGACTTTGAATCACAAAAGATAAGGGTCTACTCCTGGTTCTACCTCTACTGGCAGGTTAATCTGGACCAGATTCTTAATTTTTTTTTTTTTTTTTTAGCTTTTTCATTACTGAAGACTATAAACAAAATTGAGATTGCTCACCTAATACAATTTGAAATTTTATTTTATTTTATTTTTTTTAATTTTTTTATTAAATCATAAGTGTATACAATGATATGATTATGGGGCATCATACACTCACTTCATAAACCATTTGACACATTTTTATCCCAGTGGTTAACATAGCCTTTCCGGCGTTATCTCAGTTACTGTGCCAAAACATTTATATTCTACATTTACCAAGTTTCGCAAATACCCCTGTAATATGCACCACAGGTGTGATCCCACCGATTCCCCTCCCTCCACCCACCCCCCCCTTTCCCACTTCCCCCTATTGTTAAGTTGTAGTTGGGTTATAGCTTTCATGTGAGAATTTTTCTTTAATTCTACCCAAATAGTACAGAGTACCCACTTTAGGGTCCTATTTATTTAAATATCATCATTACCACCTGTACTTATTAAAATGATGTTTTCTGTAATTGAGACTTCTCCCACCAATAGTGCCTTCCATTATGGAATAAGTATTGGCTGGAGGTTGGGGGTTCCAGTTCATGAAACCCAGTTGACTTGGTTTGATGATTACTTTGCTGAGCTAGAAAGCTCAGCCAAAATACTGCTGTAATTAAGAACAAAAATTCATGAAAATAGAAAATAAAACTGAAGCAGCACAGGCAGCATGAATAGAGAACAAAAGTACCCTGCACAAGTTCCAGTGTAACAAAGAGAAATTTTATTTTGGAAGAACCAAGCCAAAGTTCAGAGCACTTCCAAAGAGAGTTGGAAATGGTTCCCTCTCATGAAGGAAAAGGAATGGGTGAGACAGACACAAAGGCCTACAGGGCTATAAATACCCTCTGTCTCTCCATCTGAAATTGGCTGCAAGTCTTTCTTTGGCCTCTCTGCTCCTCCAGGCATTATCACCCTTTTCTATTGGCCATCGATTATTATGTCTTTCTATTGGTCATTAGTTACCTAGGTTACTTCATATTCACATCCTTATGGGCTCTCCAGAGTTCCTGGTTCAGCTGGCTGGGCTTCCCTGCACCACTTTTGAAGCCCCTTTCTTAGTGTTCCTTCTCAATATCCCCTGATCCTCATTAGAACTATTTTAGAAGCATTAGCAGTGTGAACAATTGTTTAGGGACATTGAATTTAGAGAGTTGAAATTAAAAACTTGCTGTGTCATTTAAAATCTTTATGACCTTGGATAACTACTAAAGCTTAGTTTCCAATCTGTCAAATGGAAAAAATAATAACTACTTCATTAGCATAAGATTAAATGAGAGTGTGTGTAATGTGCCTGGCACATAATAAATGCTAAATTAATAAAAATTCGTATTATATGTTTAGATATCTTCATTAACTCTCTTGCTTCCTTCCCTACTGAGCTGTTACATGCCCTGTTCAAGGTTCTAACTTATTACATGACCTGTTCAAGGTTCTAACTGGTTAATTTTACGGAAAAGTTTTAAAGTTTTTTTTTGTTTTTTTTTAAGAAAACTTTTTTTTTTCTAGTGGAAAGAGCCTGGAAAACTGGAAAATGTGACATAATTTGAACATAAGTAGCATTTGGTTGCTTAACATGAATCTGACAAAAAAATATATTTCCTTCAAGTCTCCCAGTGGATCTGTTACCCACAGTGGTTCCCTAATATGACAACATATTAAAGAAGAGTAAAGGGTTCATAGTTGTTTTTGTTTTTGAGGTCTGAGCTCATTATGTGCTTTTGATTTGCAATGATATTTAATCTCCAAATGAATGACAGGTGAGAAAACCTCCTGCCATACTCTCCCACATTCTCCACAAAGGGAAAAATTTGAATGACAGTTTTCTGCTCATAATCCAACCTGTACAGAAGTCTCCAAAGGATTTCTTCTTTAAGCATGTGGAGACTTGATTCAAATATAATAGCTCACATGGAGAATAATAGGGCTTGGACAGTGAATGTATGAAAGTGGGGACAGGATCAAGCAATGAAGGGATGTTGAATGAGAAATGGGGTGTGGTAGCTCTTTTTGTGTTATCCCTTTGCCCCAATCCCTGAGGATTCCTGAAACTCTTCCTCTTATGGTGAAAGGTGAAGGTGGCATATTTGATCTGAAAACTTTTGGCAGTCCTCCTGATCTTGAGTAAGTGCACTGCGTCTTTGGATTTCAAAGGAAGCTCCCTGCTCAAGGTTGCCTTGCTGATTGGTGGTGTTCAAACAAAAATGAGAAATCCTGGTTCTAAGGATGCCAAAAGGGTTTACAGCACAGCATAATTTTAAACACTAGAAAAACTTCTGCTAGCTGAGCCTTTAGACATAAGAGCAAATAACTCTATAACTTGAACACTTTCCAGCTCAATAGGTATAATTGATTGATAAATAGAGAAAAATAAAGCCCAGAGTAGTTAAATCGATCACCTGAAGTAAGAGTCGGCAATTGTGACTCACAAACCAAATTTGGCTCATCGCCTCTTTTTGTAAATAAGATTTTATTGGAAAACAGCCATCCTCATTCATTTATATATTATCCCCACCTGCTTTCCTTTTATAATACCAGAGAGTATTTGCAACAGGGATCACATGACCCTCAAAGCCTAAAATATTTACTATCTGATAATTTACAGAAAAAGTTTACTAACCACTGATCTAAAACCATACAATTAATTGGCAGCAAAGCCAGGACTAGAATTAAGACCTTCTGACTCCTGAGCCAGTGGCCTATCTCCTGAACCACACCAGAAGAGACAGAAATATTGTGAGGATTAAAAAAAAACCAATGCATATAAATACCTAGGGCCCTGCAAATAAAAGAAGTGACAGCACCTGGTATATTTCTATTATTTTTATTGGTACTATAATCAATATCAGGACAGTCATCTAAATCTGCTGGTCCTAAACTCAACTTTAAGCAAGATCAAAAATTGGAAATGAACCATTTTAGTTCACCAGAGTCCTCTGTGACCTAAGCATCCACTTATCCCAGATAACTGTCAATCTGCTCATCGGACTTGCTGTTGTTACACATTCTCTTTCTGTGCCTTTTAAAAAAAAAAAAAAACCTGTCTAAGGATCATTCAGCATCCTAATAGGGATTTCATGAAGATTAAGCAGCAAGGGCATTTAAAGAACAAATCACACCCGACAAACTTCATAGCCTTTTACAACGTAATTTCAAATTAGCAGATGAAAGGAAGGCAAGGGATCTTATATCTCTGCCTTTTTGTAAAACACTTGCGACAGGATCTCTCACAAAATGTTAGTGGCAAAGCTATTTTATATCAGCCTTTGCCAGTTCTAAATGGGCTTCGATGCCTCCCCCTACACTGAAGAAAGAGTGATGATAAATGGCAGCCTGTGGAGTTTGGGCATAGATGTGACACCTCTGAGGTTATTCAGTAATGTCACCATTGACCTTGAATAGGGCATGCTAAGGTCACAATCATCAAACTTGTGGGTAATACTCAGATGTGTCATAAAATCTTAAGAAAGGTCAAGCAAATAAGGAAAGGGAATTAAATGAAAGTAGATATATGAACATGGGCACAGACAAACAACAATTCATGTAGATAAATAAATAAGCCAAAGACTTACCACTGAAGCAGCTCCTCCAAATTTTGGAGACACAGAATTGATGGAACACACAAACTTTTGAACTTTTGAATTATGAAGATGAAGAACTGTGAATAGCAGGAAAGATTGGACGTTAAGAAATAAAAGAAAATAATCAATTTATTCATTCATATATTCACTCAAGAACTATTTATTGAGCGCCTGGCATGTGCCTGGCTATTTTCCATTGAGTACTGAGGTTGCAACAAACAAAGCAAGCAGGGATCTTTCCCCCATGGAGTTTCTCTCACACACCCATGTGCACGGGCACACACACACACTCACACACAGGCAGTTTGTCAGGAGATGCTAAGTACCAGGAAATGGAGTAAAGCAGAGTGAGAGAGAAGGACGGAGGAGTGGTGGACAGCACGTACCACATTGCATGGAAGGATGGGGAAAGCCTTTCAATGAAACAGAACTTCAGGGAAGAATGGATGTTCCAAGCAGAGGAAGCAAAAACTGCAAGGACCCTGAAACATTTGCATGTGACACTTGGAGAACACAGAAGAGGAGTAGGGGGAAGCAACAGGAAAAATGCGGGAGCTGAGATCAGAGAGGCAGACGGGTGTAAAAGTAAATATTATCTTCTAGGTTTGGGTAAGATAAAACTTGTCAAGGTAAAATAAATTTGTGTTTCATTTTTATTGAGATGAAGAGCCGTTTTAAGACAGGAGCTAACAAGGCAGACGGGGCAAGGAGGACGACCAATGAAGAAGTTATTACAATATGCCAAGTGCAAGGTCATGGTAGCTTAGACTTGGGTGGATGTAAGCAGAAGAGGGGATGAACTATGTTAAGATGTGTACATAGTTTGAAAGTCTATCCAATAGGGTTTATGACTACTTTGAATGTGGGAAGTAGGAGATGAAAAGGAGTCACAGATGCCTTTAAGGTTTCTGGTTTGAGTGCCAAGATGGATCAAGTTGCCATTTTACGCAATTGGAGAAAATTGACAGTTGAAGGGACAAAAATTAAGAGTTAAATTTATTCCAATGGAGTGAGTCACAGGAGTGCACACACCACCCATCCTTACACCTAATCTTTCTGAAAACCTTCAAGTGTTCTCCATCTTAAGACCCTAAGACAATGTCATCATAAATTAAAGTTTACAACAGGAAAACCAACGTGAGTGAGCAGCTGTTATGCTCAGGAAGGAAAAAGAAAAAAAAAACATGTAAGAATACAAAGAGAAAACCACAGAGCAAAAATACCATGGACTCTACCAATATAAAAACAGAAAGCTAAACTATTTGAGAATATTAGTAATCAATTGTGAGGGGCAATTTGTTTTTAGTAATTCTGTATTTAAAAACAGACCTTGATGGGGTGAATTTAGAAATGAAAAAGAAGAAGAAAAGTGGAATCAGAGAAGATGTTAATTTTCATGCTGTCTTTATGAAAGCAGAGTGATGTGTGGGTTGGAAGCTATTGTTCTCAAGAAAATAAATAGCATCCGATTGTGGAGTTTGGTGATTAGTTGGTCACCTTCAGAAAGTTATTTCCTTTTCTGGAGCTTCAGTTCCTTTCTCTGTTAAATATAAAGTATGCATTAGATAACTTTTTACAATGTTTCCACTTTCACATTTTATAAATTCTAGATTATAGCCACTCCCATTCTATCATCCTCACCTTCTGACACACGTCCTTCTCATGTGACGTGAAAGCAGAATTGTTTCAAGACATTCAGTGAGGCAGATAGCATTAACAAAATTAGGATGAAGAAAATCACATCAGATTCACTCTCAGTACCATAGCAGGATAGATAACCTTTCCCTTCATGCCCTGCATCCTCTTACCTTCAGAGTTCAAACTTCATATGCTGAAGGCGGGGGTGCAATGTAGAATGTTTGTCAGCATCTGTCTCCCCTGCTCACCAGGTTCCAGAAGCAACAGCCCCCACCCCCTCCTGTGTCTCCTCTTGTGACAACTGATAAACACCTCCAGACATTGCCAGATGTCTCCCAGGGGACAAAATTATCTCCAGGAGAACCACTGATCTAAGATAAGTGGGTCCAACAGGTGCCACTTCCATGCTTAAATGAAACAGTACCCCGAGAGCAGCATGCCCTCTGATTGCACTCATCACAGCAGTGAGCAGATAGCAATACATGCCCATGATATAAATTCCCATCCACATGATGGAGGGAGACATGGTTTATTTGTGTATTAACATATCCAGCTGCTTGTTTGCCTTTGCCTGATATTTCAGTCCAAGCACAGTGGTTTAGGATAAATAACACACAGTCAGTTGAAGGCGGAAAGATATTGTAAATATTCAAGTCCTAAACTATTGTGGGGTTTTTTTTCAAGTGTACTCTATGCAAACCACTCTTAGCTTGAAAAGGAAAGGGGGGAAAAAAAGCAAAAAAAAACAACCTTAATGCCATTACTTAAATAGGCGCCATTAAAAACGAACTGTGAGTGAAATACGGCTTTATTAAACAGATGACATTACATCAGGAATGATGAATCATAAAGTTTCTTTTCGGTATTACAATGGTATACGACCTTTTAAACTTTAATCATTCACCTCATATTCTGAACGACCGTCAGGTGTGCAGGCTTCTTGCTGATTACATTAACATGTGGCAGCCAGGGAGCTGTTGGCATCAATTCTTGACAGGCTTTTACTAGCATGGCTCTGGCGACACAAAGCCGAGCTGGGACAGCCCCAGGCCTGTCTGGAAAAGGAAGCATGGTTCCCACCTGACTGTCAGGGTCTCGGAGTGACAGTAAAAAGTGCTCTTGTGTCTTACATGTTGTTGTACTCCTGGCATGGGGGTCTATCTAGCACAGTGGTTCTCAACCTTCCTAATGCCGCAACCCTTTCATACAGTTCCTCATGTTGTGGTGACCCCCAACCATAAAATCATTTTCATTGCTGTTTCATAATTGTAATTTCACTACTGTTATGAATCCTAATGTAAATATCTGATGTGCAGGATGTTCTCACTATTACAAAGGGGCCACAACCCACAAGTTGAGAACTGCTGATCTAGCACATAGTAGGGAGTCTATCAATATTTATTGAACAACTATCAAAGGCCAAGATGTTGGAATAACTGTTCTATTTGGACAGCTATCCCAGTTTGAAAGAACATGATTCAGTTTTCACAGGGACTAAGTGAAGAAGGCCCAGGGTCACACTGGGGGTAAACGATAGTGCTGGTCACTATTTTGTGTTCTTCCACTGTCAATGTCAGATAGTACTATGCTATGGATAAGCACACAGGCTAACATCCACCCCAACACTCCTACTCAGTAACTGTGCACCCTTTCCCACATCATTTACATTTTCTGAGATACGTGGTCCTCACAGGTTGATCGTGAAAACTATTTTAGATGATGCATGTACAAAGCTTGGCATGATGGATGGCACGTGGTAAGTACTCAACAAATATGATCGTAATCGTTTACATCTTCATTAAAAAAAAACCTATGGGGAATATGAAAACTAGTATCACAGAAGCCTCAGGAGAAAGCAGAACCATCACCCCCCAAATTCAGTTGAGACGCTTATTAATCTGCCATACCTTTCTCTTACTCTTTGTTCTTTCTAATTACTAGGAAACTGAGTAAGGGACAATTAGTCACTTGCCCTTTAATAACCTCACCCTGCAACCTGATGCCAAAGGTATCTTAGGCTCTTATTGAGGAGTTTCACTTCAGGAAGTCTTTGTGTCTGTGCTCATGTAACTGATGCATAAGCATTTGTGCAATGATTATGGTTCTTCTCACTGACACTTTAAATGGCACAAGAAGAAATATAAAGTGGTGCAAGAAGAATTTTAGTAAAATTTTAAATTGCATACAAACTTTATGGACACCCTGTATAACAGATCTGGAAGTTAATTTAAAAATGTAAAATTTTGAAATAAAGCCCTAATCTTTTTTTTGTTGTTGTTAAGTCAAATACACATAGATCATGAATACATTCATGCATATGTGGGGTACAATGTGCTGATTTTTTTTTTATACAGTCTGACGTGGTTAGATCAAACCAATCAACATAGCTTTCACCTCACTTACTTGATTATTGTGCCAAAACATCTATGTTCTATACTTGACAGATTTGATTTGCACCCTTGTCATGTGCTTCATAGGTGTGGTCCCGCCTTTTATCCTCCCTCTGTCAAACCTTTCCCCTCCCCTCCCTTCCCACTCCATTTCTCTCCTTCATCCTGGGCTGTAGTTGTGTTCTATGTTCCATAAGAAAGTGTAAGTAAATATAAGTAGGTTTCATAGAAATACTGAGTACATTGGATACTTTTCCCTCCATTCTTGAGACATTTTACTCAGGAGAATAAAACCCTAATCTTCAGAGTTGCAGCCACGTAAGAAAATTATCATTTTTCTTAAAATGTCCATAAGTTTCTATTCAGAGACAATATACAAATTTGAGGTCAGTCACTATTTTGCCCTAGAATAGCATATATTATGTTCCTTAAGAGACTTGATCCAAAATTCAGATTTTGAGTTATCATTAAGGATGCTTTGGCTAATTTTAGAAACACCACCTAAAGTAACACAAATGACAACAAGAGGTCAGGGGATATATTGATACTCATGTTCATTCTCTTGTTAGCACAAACATGTCAACAAGACTCAATTTCTTTCCATCTTTCATTCACCTTCATTGCTTCTGTCTTGGTCCTTTGTCTGGTTACCCCAAGGTCTTTAAATGCTGTTGTACCTTTCCAACCTAGTCATGACAGAGGTAGAGAAAAAAAGGATGGCTTCCCCTCAGAATTCTCTTTTCTTAATAGCAAAGAAACCTTCCCCATGCCTCCCCCAATGGTATTCTGTTCTATCCATTTGGTTGTATCTGGATCATACAACCCTGAACTAATCATTGGCAGAGAGAATGCTATGGTTCTTCTCCATGGTTGGTTTGGAGGGGTCATGATTCTCTCCCTTGAATTGAGAGGATCCCTGCCTCTTTGTGTACATGACCATTTAATACCTGACTAAGATTGAGGTTCTGTTGGCAAGGAAGAAGATGACTGAGAATGGCTGCTGGGTAGACAAATAACTGCCTGCTATCATCTCATTAGCCATGCCTTAGTTCATGGTTCCTAAATTTTTTCCATATTATAATCACCTTCTAGATATTCTGGTTACATGCTAAATCAATTCTATCATAATCACTGGAGCAGAACACAGGAATTGGTAATTTTCAATGCTTTCTAAGTGATTCTAAAGTACAGAGGTAGGTGTGTGTGTGTGTGTGTGTGTGTGTGTGTGACTGTCCTAGCTATTGGCTCATATAAGTCATGCTAACAGTGGTCTATTGTGAGATTTCCTTCCTGGTCCATAAGGATCCTTTGATCTCACCCAATCCCATGGGCTATATAGAGAAATGCCCTATGATATGTGTTGACCTAAACAGAATATGAAAACATACCATCATACCACTACAGAATCAACACAATAGCCAAAATCTGAGAGACAACTAAATGTTCCTATCAATTAAATGAGTACTTTTAGAGTATCACATACAGTGGATCTTCTGTATACCACACAAGGGAGTATAACAAGCTGATCAACATACAGAGGTGGTCAACTTTGGGACTAAGTCCACTGATCTGATACATATATGTGGTTCAGTCTACGAAAATTGGATCAACTTAATGGGGTGGTCAGTTTAGGGGATGTGGTCAACTATAGAGGTTCTACTGTACTTTATTGTTTTGCAACTTTTAAGCCAGTTTATTATTTCTGAAGGATGGTAAAATGAAATGCGATATTTCTGTATTTCAACTGACACTATGGAGTTGTAGAATTATGAAGGTCATCTAACACATCTGCTGGGCTGTTAGCTCCACAAAGGCAAGATTTTTACCTATTTTTTTCACTGCTGTGTCCCCAGCATCTTGACAAATGCCTCATACCATGCCCTATATCCCAAGGGATCTCAAGCCTTAGTTTTTTCAGCTTGTCACTTCGTGTTCAATTTCGTCATCTAGTATATGGGGACACTGATACCCTATATGACCTGTAGGAGGAAGGAACAAATGCATTTTGAAGATGTAAAATTAAGAGCCAGTTCTCCCACCAATCAGCTGAGCAACTTGTGGGGAATTTCCTAATCTCCCTGAGCATCCACAAGAAGACAATCACTGCTTGTACCTCCCTGAGTCTCCGTGAGACTCCAATGTGGTGATGTGTATGAAGATGCCTTGCAAAATGAATATTCCTATACAGATATGCGCTATTATTCCAAATGAGGTAAAGTTAAATGTTTAATTAATGCAAGATAGAATTCAGAGTACCTTCCCTCTGAAATGTGCTTTGCTCTCTCCCTCTCTTCCTCTAGTTGCTGGCAAAATGTTAATATGGATCTCCTCTATAAATAATGATAGTGGCATACTGACATCCAGATTTAAACACTGCAGCACAGCACCCGGTGCAAGGAGAAGGCTGACACAGAGCTTCTATTTTTATATGTTTAGTGATACATCCAAGTGTCACTCAATAACAACAGGAAAGGAGCGACTGAGCTGATATTGTTCACTCATATCTTCACCCCTCCCCCACCTACCATTCCGACACATCCGTGACAAGCGCTGTGTGCTCCACCTGCTCACCACCTGTCAACATCGTGGTTAAAAAAAAAAAGACTCCAGAACATGACTCCTAATTTTTATTAGTATAAGGATAGATATAATAATAATCATGCCCAGCACATACATTGCAAGGCACTCTCTCGAAACACTATCCCTGTATCAAATGATCTCAGACTTTCGGAGATGGGAATCAAGGTAGATTGCGGTACTCGACTGAGATCCTCAGGGAAATGCAAGAAAATACCTTGGACTCTTTGATTAGAACTTCAATCAGGACACAGAACCAATTCCCCTGACTTCAGGGAAAGGTGCTCCTACGGTTTTACCCCCTAACTGAGCAAACGGATGATACTGCCCCTCCCTTTTCCTCACAAACCTTCCAGAGACTAAACAAAGGCATGTCATCAATGACAATTAGGGAAAAGAGCCTCATCTACTGAAAATCAGCCTGACTTATGGCATGTCAAAGCACTTAGGAATGTACCACACAAAAAAAGATCAAACTCCACCTTGCAGATAAGTGACATCCAAAGCCAACCATGCTTGTAGGCAGGAGAAGAAGTCAACACATGCATCAATAATTCGGTATTTGGTTGTCATTCAGAATGTGGTTTATCATGTAAAAGTTTTCCTGTCTTATCAATGTAATCGAACTAGCTGGTCATAGTGAAATAGAGTCAAGGATGAAACCAGGCCATCATGGTTCAAATCCTGTCTCTGTGACATCCTGGATATGTGATTTTTGAACACGTTATTTTACTTATGAGAAGCTGTTTCCTTAGGTATAGTAGATGTAACAATACCTAACTTAGAAGATTGTTATGAGAATAGGATAAAAGTATATGTATGTGATACTACCACAGTGGCTGGGTTATATTATAGTAAGTTATAGCAAATATAGTTGTTTCTGGTCTCTGAATAGCCATAAGAGATTGGTTCCAGAACTTGCTGAAGATACCAAAATCTGTAGCTGCTCAAGTTCCTTACATAAAATAGTATAGCATTTGTATACAACTTCCCATGTAGTTTAAATAATTGCTAGATTTCTTATAATATCTAATCCAGTGTAAGTGCCATGTTAATAGCTGTTATACTATAGTTTTAAACTTGCGTATTTTTGTTATTTCATTTCTTTTATTGTATTTGTTTTTCTTTTAATGTGTTCTTTTTTCTTTTCTTTTCTTTTTCTTTTTTTTTAGAGACGGGGTCTTGCTCTTGCTCAGACTGATTTCAAACTCCTGAGCTCAAGCAATGTACCCACCTCGGCCTTCTAGAATGTTAGGATTGCTGGTGTGAGCCACCCCACCTGGTCTGTTTTAATATTTTCAATCTGTAGTCAGTTGAATCCATGGATGGGAAACTCTTGGATAGGGCCAGTTGTACTCATTAAGCCCTAGCAATACCAAATGCTGCTTTAATGTACTGTCTAAGGTATCTCCAACTATATTAGTAGCTTTAGTGACATCTTTCTCACTGAAACTTTCTTTCTAAAATTGAATTTTATCCAAGTTAACAATTTGGAAGCTAGGACTTTTTTCCATTTGTTCCAGGACATAAATCTTAAAGAAAAGGCATTGACTTAAAGCATGGTGAGTCTAACCAGAAAGAAGTTGTTGTTGTAAATCTAGTGCAAGAATTTTGGCTGGAGGGGGGGGACACTGGACAAACCACAGATGGAAAAGTTGAGGGTGGAGCAGGGTTGTGCTCAGAGAGGCAGGCAGAGTCCTGGATGGGTGGAGGCTCCATTGCTTTCTCTTTTCAGAGAGTCACTGTGACTTGAGTCGCCCAGAGCCAAGGCTTGGCACTTGGGACTCATGGAAAAGTGGCCTAGGGCAGGGCTCCAGGTCTGTATTTAAAATCACTCTTCTGTACTGGGGTTAGAGCACATTTGTAGCTCCAGCTCAAGCACTGTGGTGGTGGGCATGGTTAGGCCTGGACCAGGAGGGGCTGTGACACTGTAAGCACACAGCAACAGTGTTAGCGGGGCCACAATGCTCCCTGAAGTGGAGGCATCAACAAGTTGTCTTCTTCGCTACAAGAAATTAGGTGTTTGAGGGTCTTCTTCTATATTCACTTAACCAGAAACCACCAAAGCAGATACAAAGAGTAAAAGTGCACCTACCAAGATGAAAAAAAAATTTATTTCTTTTCTAAGTTCAGATCCTGCCACCCAAGTCAAAGAGAAAATATTTAATGTATATTTCTGGAACCCTATGTAATTTAGGCAGTAAGTCTGTACTCCACAACCCTTGGGCCACAGCCTGGTACCCATCTGTGGCCTATTAGGAACCAGGCCACACAGCAGGAGGTGAGCATCAGGCAGGAGGGTGAAACGTTATCTGTGCTTACAACCACTCCCGTCACTGCCATACCACCTGAGCTCTGCCTCCTGTCAGGTCAGTGGCAGCAGTAGATTCTCATAGAAGCACAGATCCTACTGTAAACTGCACATGTGAGGAGTCTAGGCTACGAGTTCCATGTAAGAACATAATGCCTGACCTGAGGTGGAGCTGAGTTGGTGATGCTGGCACTGGATGGGATGCTACTGCTGGGAGCGACTAGTTGCAGGAAAATAAGCTCAAGGCTTCCAATGATTCTGCATTATAGTGACTTGTATAATTAGTTCATTATATATTACAATTTAATAATAATAGAAATAAAGCACACATGAAATGAATTTGAATCACCCAGAAACCATCCCCCTAATTTCAGATCCATGGAAAAATTGTCTTCCATGAAACTGGTCCCTGGTGAGTTGGGGACTACTGCACTAGGTGATTTATATTTGTTATTTTTATGTAACCTTTATATGTGGATGTCATTGTCTGAAATGTATAGATGGGAATATTGAGGTTTAAGACAATTAAGTGGCAAAAACCATAGTACTAGATGCAGATCTAGATTCAAAGTTAATTGAGTATGACTCTAAAACTCCTTCTATGACCCAATTCACACCATAATAACTCTGAAGGATAGCATCCTGCTATTTAAGACTTTTTAATTTGTTCCTGCTATCAGTTGGGTCATGCAACTTTGCAAATTTGCAACTTTTTCCACCCACAAAATCTTATTTACAATGAACCTAACCACCAAAAAAAAAAAAAAAAGTCCTTATGAAAACAATTACAGTTGTATTACCATACACAGCATCAAATAGGTACTTGAATATACACACTAAATTAAATGTGAAAGAATCATACCTAACAAAAAAGAGAGAGAGAGCAAGTGCAATGTTTGGGATGGAAACTGAGGAGAGTTATGGTTTCAATACAATTGGTACCGTAGCTTCTAAAACAAAATTTCAAATAACCCTACTTGCTTTTTTCCTCTGAATTCATAGAACTCAACAACTCAGAGCTATAACAGGGTTTAGAGGTCTTAGGTCTTTAAAGATGTGCATGTACTAGAAAGCTCTAAGGAGGGATCTCACAACTTTCTTAGTGAACATCACCAAGGATGGAGGACTCACAAACTCCTGAGATAACTATTCTATTTTCAAAATCTCAAGGTGCATCTTACAAGGGTACATGTGAAACTTAGTAATTGTAGAATATAAATGTCTTAACACAATAACTAAGAAAATGCCAGGAAGGCTATGTTAACCAGTGTGATGAAAATGTGTCAAACTGTTTATAAAACCAGTGTATGGTGCCCCATGAGCTCATTAATGTACACAGCTATGATTTAATAATAATAAGTAAATAAATAAATACAAAAAAAAAAAAGAACAAAATCTCAAACTGTTGGGGGAAGAAAAAAAGTAGAGCTCTCCCTTACTTTGCTGGCACATATATGACCATGCTGCCCTCCCTGCCTAAGTAGCTCATCAGGAATCTGCACGCTCCCTGAAAGAAAAAAAGCACCACGTGTCTACCTATGCATGTGTGGGAACGGTGGTGGCTTCTTCGTGCTGGCCAGGCATCCCAGCCTTCTAGGGATATATGGCTAAATGGCCTTCCACAGCAAAGGCAGAGATCCCTGGAACAAAAAGGATTACAAAGCATGAAAGCTTTCGGCAGAAAAGAACTGAAAAGTTGCCAACTTGTATGGGATGTGGAAGTGAGAAAAGCTTTGATCAGTACTTCATTAGCGTATTGAAGAGGAAAGAGCTTGAAAGCCGCTGGGAAATTATGCAGCCCAGCAGAATCATAAACTTTGAATGCTCTTTTCGAAGAATTTATGTATTTATTGACTTTTAATTTTGTTCAATTCTCTTGTCTGTTAATTTCTGTTGACCCACTTATTTGCCCCTAAGCCTCCTGGTCAATCAGTGCTGAAAAGGGAGTGCCCAATGACCTTACAGCACTCCACTTAGGAAGAATACTTGGGTGCTCTATGACGAAGTTGGGCTTCACAGTGGTGGTAAAAGGATGAGCGAATTGTAGGTCAGGGCGAAGTGCTTGAGGGTTAAACACTGACAATGACATCAGATCACTGCTCAGAAATCCTCTTGCTGGAAGTTAGTGAGCCTGACTATGGGGTTATGTATTTTATGTGTACCAGACTCTACTCTAGGGCCCTCAAGGGATGAACTAAATTTAACTTCAGTACCTGAGCTATTGTTCCATTTCTAACAAAATTAAATATTGCTGAGTCAAACTAATTCAAAATTAAACATTGCTGAGTCAACCTAACTCTAACAAAAGGACACATTATGGAAAACACTGAATAATTATATATTGTATGGAAAACTGAATCTTACCATATTTGAATGTATGAACTATTAAGAGTTTGCTAACAGAATGTTGAGATGTTTGTCCTGAAAAATATTCTTTCTCTTAGATTTTAATTAATAGATAAGATTCAATTATAATTACATAGCACCATGCACTAAGCATCATCTTTCTTCAAATTAAGAATTGGTTTCCTAAAAAGGCCATTAAAGCCCCTACATGATCCTTTTTACACTATTAGTTTAGTAAAGCTTTTTTTCTTCCCTATAAAGAAAGAAAATCTCTACTAAGTCAATTTTCAGGATAACCCTATCTTTCAGTTAAAGAACTTAGTATGAAAGACGTTGTCCTGTCCTCCCAGGAGTCTTCTGAAACAATGAATACTGGTTGGGTTTGACCCATTTTCCATGAAATAGATTTTTTTTCCCCATGTTTCTCTTAATCCTCCTATTTTTCTAGCCACTTTCCCCTCCCCTCCCTTTCCGTAGAATTTACTTTCTCAAGCTGTTCTGAGTTAGGCAGTGGCTGCAAAGAGAGCCGATTTTTTTCACTCTGAAAAGTCTCCAGTGTTCATACCCAGTCTCTTTCATGCTAGAACTACATATTTATCAACCCCAGAGAGCAAAGATGAAGCGGCACCAGACTAGTGAGTGATGTGAATTGCTGTCACAGCAGAAATAGTGCTAAGAGAGGCCTCTAGATAGGGGGAAAAAAAAAAAAAAACCTTTGGGTTTGGGAGGGGTAGAAAACACAAAGGAAAAAGAAAAGGAGGGATAAAAAAGAAAAGGAAGGGAGGGCGGGTCAGAAAGAAAGCAAGGAGCAATTAGAAAGGGCTCAGTGGTGTACACAGTTGCCAATCCCTGCTGGGAACGCCCTCCAGTGGCCAGAAGTGGGTCATAAGTGTAATGAGCCGGGCCGTCTTGACATCTGGACTCTTAGTCCAGCCTCGGGTTTCCACTTGGGAGCTTCAGAGCTCAAAGGTAAGTGGATGGTTTTCTTTGCTTCTTGTTTCCTTCATCAGGCGCAACCTCGTATTTCCCGATGTGAGGCAGAGCGCGTACTTCTTGGCTAAATAGAAATAACCAGGGAAAGCTACAGTCCAGATGGGGGCTCTCACCCCTCCTCAAGGCTGTGCTGATTTAAGGGAAAATTTGCTCTAACCCCGTTCCCAGCATATAACTTACAAGTTTCTAATTAGCAACCACCCCAGGCCTTTGGATTTGTACAGATGCAGATAATGCTCATTTCTAATAATTTATTTCCTCTAACAGCAGCCAGCATTTTTTGCAAAGACTATTTGGCTTCAAGAACGCTGGACAAGAGTGATACATGACTCATCCAAAGCATGGCCACTGCTTGTGAAACTTCCCAGAGCACTTTTGATCCTGGAAGGGGAGTAATATGGCCATTATCAAACACACATATGGCAGCCACATTGTCTGAACAGGAAACAGGGGCATATTAGTCTAATAACAGGGCAGAATGTTTGAGATTGAGTAAATGGTAACCATGTTACTTATGCTTTTAACCGTATTAATTAGCTTATTGTCCTTTCTGTACATCTTTCCTAACAAGCCCTGATGGAGAATAAATACCTTTTCTTCTATGTGGTCAATTTCTCTCACCCTCAGGTTTCCACCTTCACTCTTCCCATCTTGTCTTTTGTCTGGTCACCATGGATCTCTGTGTGTGAAGTGTGAGAAAGTCCAAATGCTTCTCAATCAATATTATGCCATTATTCCAAAGGGTACAACAAATGAAAATCAAAACAGGAAAATGGGGCAGGACACATACTGATTCCATCAAATCTGTTTCAACTTCCTGAAAAAAAAGTAGAGAACCAAACTCTGGATCAAGAGGTTGGGCCCAAAACTATACAGACTTCTGCGTGTTTCTTACATTTGGGAAACTAAAAGAGAATTAGGTAATACGTGGAAGGAATGATAGCTCTTTGTACAAAAAGAAAATCGGCAACTGCTTAGAATTTGACTTCAGTGCTTCTAAAATTTCCATTCTTTCCAGCCTTCCCTTTTCCCCATCGTATCCTTTCTTTCTCCAGACATCTAGGGTGGTGTCTGAGAGCCTACATTTCTAATAGGGCTGCACCACTTTAATTGGTGGCCCTAATTGAGTACACAGTATGAGAGAAAACAAATATCACGATTAGTACCTATGGATTAGGACCTGTGGATTTACACAGGTGACTTTTTTTGAATCAAGTAGTTATGGAGTAATGTGATGTGTGTTTTATCTTGTATAGATGTTTCCTGAGTTGTCTCAGGCCCCATAGCTTCAGAAACACTGAGACAAATAGCTGAGCATAAATTCTCTAGTCTATTCATTCCTCCACTTTATCTCAGTTTTTTTACTATTATGTTTTTTTCTAGAGGCAGGTTAGAAATGCTAAACCTGTCCCAGGAGGAAGAGCACCTGTTCTCGGTGTATAAAATTCCCAGCTGGCCGTGATTGCAAGGGACTACTGATGTTCTTTGCATGACACTTTCCAGTCAAAGGAACAGAGAAGCAACTTAGTTCCAGAATAACTAGAACAAAAGGGGATACTGTCCCCTGTTTCCACTCTGGAAAAAGACCAGGGCTGACTTACCATGTCCTGAGTGACCTTGAGGGGAGCTTGGCCACCTTGCCCTAATATCTGGCTCCACTGGACACTATTCATGTCCCTACATTTTTAAGAAACAAAAATGTTCCAGAAGATAGTGTCCAATGCACAGTCATCTCTAGTCACTAAGGAAAGAGAATTGTAAATATTACCAGATTGGATCCACGAGGCAAGCGAGTAACATGAGAAACAACAAAGGTCTGATATCAGAAGTGTATTAGAAGGTGACGAGAATGGAAGACAGGAGGTCCCAGACATGTAGCAGACAAAACCAAATCATGAATCAGTGCTGGTGAAAAAAGGGAAGCAGGTGGCAAGGCATCTGACAGTGCTGGTCAACTTCTTCCCTCCAGCTCATGGCTGTTTGCATCAGGCTTTTTCTACTGGGCAGTGTGCAGGCACCACCCAACCCCTAATGCAGTGATACATCCCCTTGCCAGGGACCCAGTGCACCTGTGTATTTTCCGCCCATCAAGACTATGAGCTTTTGGAAAACAGACCTGTATTTCTTTTCTACCCTTCAGTTCTATGCTCAGAACAGAAGTGAAATAATTGTAGATGTTTAAAAAATTATGATAAAGCCTCTTGCCAAATGCATTTGGGGGGAGAAGGAGCTACACTGATTTGGGGACCTAGTTGCCCTCATCGTACTTAGCTTTTTTTGAACCTGTTTGGAAATGCAGGTCTTATCAATAATATAAATGGTGGGGGTGTTGCTGTGACTGGATTTTTGGCCCCTAAAAGGATATCATTTGACTGTAACTTTGGACAGTTTCTAAAACTGGATGCTAGGGCAGCTGAAGCACTTAGATTTTTTGCAGAAGATCGGATGGCAGAAAAGAATTCATTCTTCTCTGTAATAGAAATTCCAACTCTCTTGCTTCAGGTTGATCAGAGAATTTCTCACCTACAAACTCCTAACTACCATTGAGTTTTTCTCTTGCCAATCTGGATTATGATAAATATCTTCCCTACCACTGTGTCTTATTAGACTGACTGCTGACAGGAAAGGACTCAGCAAGTTGGTGATGTGAGAGATCCCTTTCTGGGATTTGGCACAACTTGATTTTATCTTTAGTTGTCTTTATTTATCCTTCCCCACTCCATTTTGGCTCTCTTAGATTCAAATGACATCTTTAAAAGGAGAAACAAAGAATTCGCAATTGTTTCCCAGCAATGTGCAAATTGGCACTTAATTGAGAATTAATGGTGTGCTAACTGCTCACTGCAGCCATTCCCACTGCAAATTGCACTGGGACTGCTTGCACTTTTGACTTTGACATGCTTTTTATAGGGGTACATGAGTAATTTGATCTGTAAAAGGGAGAGAAGATTCCACCTCCTGAAGGAAAAGTACTAATTAGCAGCAAAATCTAACTGCTTTTCTCCGGCAGGGTCTCTCTCTTGCTATGTTTGACTTAATGCAAACCCCTGCCATGCTGAGTGTCTATATTGAATTGTCCAATACAGACTGTTTAATTTTAATTTCCTTTAGCAGAGTTGATATTCAATTAGCCACACCAATGAAGGGATGCATTAGCACACATAACAATCTCCTAACTTTGCATAGAGCTTTAGCATTTACGAAGCGCTTTCACATTTGCTCCTTAGAACCATTGTATTTAGCCACAATTATAAGCTCCATTTTACAGATGGAGAAATTTAAGTTCAAAGATATTAAGGATGTGTCTGAGGTCACACAGTAAGGAAGACATGGTGGGGATAGAGAACCTAGGTTCCTTTGTTTTTAATCCATTGCTTTGTTTTTCTACTAGGCCAAGAAATGGTATAATAGATGCTACTGCCTTAAATTCCTAACCATACTCTTCTTAATCCCAAGTCTACAGCATTCATTTACTCATTCACTTTTTTCAAGATAACATTTTACAGAACAACGCTGTGTGTGACACTTAATAAATGTTCTTAGAGAAAGAGAAAATGCAAGATGGGATCCTCAACTCACAAAAAATTCTTTAAAATATGGCAAATATACATAAAATGTCAGGCAAAAACTCAATTCTTGAGAGTAGGAGCTATGGCTCATTCATTTTATCCTTCCACAGGTTTGAACATAATGCAGGACCTATCAGACAACAGGTCCCGCACAGGTACTTGTTGAGGAAAAAGAATAGCCATGCCCTATCTTCTTGCATTCTTTATATCCTTTCCTTTATTTTTATGGCAATTATTAATACATACTAATGTTTCTTTTATTATTTGCTTATTCTCCATCTCCACTGGAATATAAACACCACGAGGATGGGCTTTTTGTCAGTTTCATCCATAATACACACCAAGTGAGGAAACAGTGCCTGGCTTTTATTCAGTAGATGGCCCAAAATAGAATAAGGTCATTTTAAAGCTGGTTTGGTTGGTCAGAAAAGCCAAGAACTGAATTTTGCATTTCTTGCTTCCCTGGCTCTGAAAGCCAGAATCTGAGTTTGGAAGCTTTGTTCTTCTGTGTACCTAAGGAGAGAAATGACTTCGTCGTTAAAACAAAACCATCTTTTGAGAGTTTCGTCCCAAGAACGCTGGCATATTTGGAAAAGAATGATGTTTACGTAGAGACAGGACACTGCGGTCCTCCATTGTGAGACTTCAGGTGACTTCCTGCCTTACATGGGCCACTGAAGGTAGAAAATATCAAGATAACCATCTTCACATCCCAGTCCTACCTCCCTGTAGATTTATATAGCCTGAGAAAGCCAATGCGCAAACAGTGCAGTGGATCCAAGAACTCCATCGCCCCACCAAAGGCTCTGGGCCCCTGGACAGTGGTGGTCTGATCTGTGTCAAAAATATCCTCAAGAGTCTTCCTACAATTGGATTGTGGGACTGGGAAGAAGGGGAGAAAAGCCTTTGCCTCCTGCTGCCAGGATGTGAGATCTCCAGCTGTGCCAATCCTCATTAGCGCCCAGTGGGGTGGGTGGGCACATGGAAGACCTTGGCTCAAAGCCCAGCCTAGGAAGTCCCCTGAGATGGTCTTTAATAAATCTCCTGGGAGGGGCTGGGAAAGTTAATTAGGATGTAAAATGTAGTGTGACTACTTTAAATCAGAAGCAGTCGGGAAGTGTTAAACATTGTTTTTTCAAAACCCAATTGTTTTACAGGGTAGGGGTGGGCAGACAGCTTGGGTTCCCACTCATGGGGCTTTACTATAAAGAATGTGGTTAATATCATAGGATGTGATCATCGACAGTGCTTAAACACATTCTGAGCATTACTGTTTCACAAAAGGACAGTGATGTATATTTTCTAGATTGTGCTGTCCCTTCTATAGTCATTGCTATGGTCTGAATGTTTATGTGCTCCCTAAAATTCATAGTTAAAAACTAACACCTAAAGAGATGATATAAGAGGCAGGGCCTTTGAAAGGTGATGAAGTCATGAGCACTCCAACCTCACAATGGAGTTAGTGAGCTCCAACCTCAGAATAGAGTTAGGGCCCTGTAGAAGAGGATTAAGGGAGGCTGTCTGCACCTCCATCGTGTAAAGACATGGCAAAGAGATGTCTATGAAACAGAGGTGCCCTCAGTAGACACCAAATCTGCTGATGTCTTGATCTCGGGCTTTTAGTGTCCAGGACTTATTACCCAGTCCAAGGTATGTTTCTATAGCAGCCTGAATAAACAAAGACAGCCTCTTATACATGAGATTATTGAGATCTTAAAATATGGCTAGTGCAAATGAGGAACTATATTTTTAATTTTATCTACTAAAAAGTAATTTACATTTAAAAATAAATGCTCGATTCAATTATTGGAAAAGTTTAGCATTTATTTGAAACAACCTGGATATGTAAACTACTTTTTTTTCAACTATAAATTTTATTAACTCTAAATATAAGTCAAGTATTTCTGATAGAAATTCAGTGTCTGGATAAAAATGTGCTGTACGTGTAAAATATACACAGAATTTGAAAGACTTGGTACAGAATAAGTTAAACATCTCACAAATAACTGTCTACATAATTAAACATGGAAATACTATTCTGGATATATTGGGCTAAACGAAATATATTATTCAAAGTGCATCTTGTATTTTTTTAATGTGACTTCTGAAAATTTTTAAATTATGTAATTATATATGGGCCTAAATATTTTCATTGGGTAATATTTTTCTAGATATCAATGAAGCATTTCAACTTGTTGAAGTTCTAACCCCCTGTACCTCAGGATGTGACTGTATTTGGACATGGGATGTTTAAAAAGGTAATTAAGTTAGAATAAAGTCATATCCATTGGCCTGCAATCCATTATGACTGCTGTCTTTATAAAAGAAGAAATTGGGACACAGACACACACACAGGAAAGACCATGTGAAGACACAATGAATAGAGGAACATCTACAAGCCAAGGAGAGAAGCCTCAAAACAAATAACAGAGCCAATGCCTTGATCTTGACTTCTAGCCTCCAGGCTATAAGGACATACATTTCTTTTGTTTATGCCACTCAGTCTGTGGCTATGGTAGCCCTGGCAAACAAATACAAGCACAAATATTAACTTCCACCTGGAGCAAATGCCAGTCCAATAGCTGCTCTCTTGTTGTTATATTGTCTGTCTCTTCCACTATACTGTAAGCATGGTGCAGGAAGGCATTGTATCTTTTTAGGCACTCTGCATTGCCAGCACTCAATATGGTTCCTATCTCATTGTAAATGCTCAATAAATATTTGAAGATTCATAATGTGATTGCTTAACTTATTTAATCCATGTTAACTGCTAACTTGTTTGGGGTAAAAACAAAATAAAAGTACTTTCATGATCATGGGTTTATGTTCTGAATTATTTTAAGTAAATTGTTGCCATGCATTTGACCTACTTGAGTCAAATATATTTCAATAGTTGGTATCAGCCAGCTGTTTCTAAAGAATCAGCTATCAGTACCTAGGAAAACACTCTCTGAGTCTATGTATCATTGTAGCTAGGTAATAAACTAGTTCTTTTTATAAGGGAAAGTAAAATCAATCTTTAATATTTTAATATTCTTAGTTTCTTACTAATATTTATCACATGAAGACTCATAATTAGGTATTGAATAAGAAAAAAATGCTGAGAGCTGTAAGGGCCATTCAGGGTCTAGTCATCTCTCCAAAGCAGTGTAACTTCCACAATTGGTTCATACTGCTATAACAAAATATCTTAAACTGGATAACGTATAAACAATAGAAATCTATTGCTCATGATTTTAGAACCTGGGAGTCCAAGACTTGCGTGACTTAATCACCTCCTTGAGATCTACACACCTCTTAATAAAATCTTATTGGAGATTAAGTTCTAACATATTAATTTGAAAAGGGTCGTCAACATTCAGATTATAGCTGGAACCTACTTCAAAACCTCAGTTCTGGACATTTTTTCCCCTCCAATTTCCTCGTGCTTGTGATTAAAGCTTCTTCTTCCCCAACCTAAATCATACTTTCTTCAGTGTCACTTGTATAGATATCCCCTTCTTTGGGGGAAATAGTTCCATCTATCAGGGTTGACTCCCTGCCTGTCCAAGTGGAGGCACTGAAGAGCCACCTATTTTTGCCTGTCCCTAGTAGTAATGAAAAGTTGGCATAGATTCCAAAAAGCCCATAGAGTCTACAGCAATATAGCTGTGGCTGTATTGATTAAACAGAGTCACATGTACCTCCCTGGTATGGAGCTATAGCCTTTCTAACTAAGCCCAACATGTTCATGTTTACTTCATTCTGTCAGTAAGTAGGTGTTAAACACATACACTATCCCTGGCTCCGAGGACATACAATTATTATTTTTTCTTTCATAGAGCATACATTATATGGGCAGTGCTTGGAGTGAATGTGGAGACAAGATGTGGTGAGATGTACATGGACCACATAATTTACAAATAAATGTATAATCTGCCACTGTGAAAAGTTGTATGAACAGAATTAATTCACACACAAATATTAAAAAAAATAAAATAAGGAATGAGATTGAAGAGGAAATGACTGTAAAGAAAAGAGACATAACAACATCCAACAAAGGAGGCTGACCTAACTTGGGTTGTCAGGAAATGCTGAAGTGAGATCTGTAGAACAAGTATGAGCTAATTGTGGTGAGAGGGAGCAAGGGAACCAGAGAGAGCATCATGTGCAAACACCCTGAGATAGAAAGAAATGTGGAACTTGAGTATAGTGAAATGAAGGTGGAATACTTGCCAGGGTACAGAGCATTAATATGTCAATTGGGGATTTGGGTCTTTATATTAAGAATAATATTTTAAATAGGGGTTGATGTCACCATATTTGTGTTTTAGAAATAAACATGTTTGTGTCTGAGTAGAAAACTAACACAAAAAGATCGAGAATGCACAATATCTGTACAAAGAAAGCTATAAAACCCTGATAAAAGAAATCGAAGAGCTAAAAAAATGGACAGGCATTCCATGTTTGTGGTTAAGAAGACTCAACATTGTCACAAATGTTGGTTCTTCTGACTTTGGTCTATATAAATGCAATCCCAATCAAAATCCCAGCAAGTTATTTTGTAGACAGCAACAAACTGATTTTGAAGTTTATATGGAGAAAAAAAAGAGCATTGAAGGAGAAGAACAAAGTTGGAGGACTGACACTACCCAACTTCAAGATTTACTATGAAGCTACAGTAGTTAAGACAATGTGCTATTAGAAAAAGAATAGACAAATAGCTTAATGGAACAGAATAGAGAGCCCAGAAATTGGCCTACATAAAGATAGTTAAGTGACATTTGACAAATTATAGGCAAGACAATGAAGCAAAGATAGTCTTTGCAACAAAAGGTGCTGGAACAGCATTTACAAAAATCAACTTAAAAATCACAGACATAAACATAAAATGAAAAATTCTAAAACTTCCAAAATATGACATAGGGAAAAATCTAGATGATCTAGGGTCAACTGATGACTTTTTAGATATAACATCATAGGCATGATCCATGAAAGAAAGAATTGATAAGGGGAAGGATATTATTAAAATTAAAAAAAAATCTGTTCTGTGACAGATACTCTAAGAAAATAAAAAGAGAAACCACTAACTGGAAGAAAAAATAGTTGCAAACAACGTATCTGATCAAAGACTATTATCCAAGATATACAAAGAATTCTTAAAACTCAACAATAAGAAGATAAACAATCTGATTTTAAAAATTGGACCAAAGATTTTAACAGGTACTTCACCAAAGAAGGTATACAGATGGCAAATAATTATATAAATAGATGTTCCACCTCATATGACATCAGAGGAATACAAATTAAAATAACTATGAGATACTAATACACATATAGTAGAGTTGCCAAAATCCAAAACATTGACAACACCAAATGTTGGTAAGGACGTGGAATACTAAGAACTCTCATTCACTGATGATGAGAATTTAGAAGACAGTTTGGCAGTTTCTTACAAAACTAAATACCCCTGCATTTTCCAACCATAAGACCCAGCAATTGCATTTCTTAGTATTTACCCAAAGGAGTTGAAAATTTATGTCCACACAAAAATCCCTGCACACAGATGTTTATAGCAGCTTTATTCATAATTGCTAAAACTTGGAAACAACCAGGATGCCCTTCAGTAGGTGAGTGGGTAAACAAACTATGTTACGTCTTGACCATAATGTTATTCAGCAATACAAAGAAATGAGCTATCAAGCCACGAGAAGATACAGAGGAAATTCAAATCTACATTACTAAGTAAAAGAAGTCAATCTGTAAAGTTTACCTTTGTGTGACTTCAAGTATGTGACATTCTGGATAAAGCAAAACTGCCAAGATAGTAGAAAGATTGGTAGTGGGCAGAGGTTTTCAGGGAAGAAGAACCAGTCAGAACACAGAGGATTTTTAGGGCAGAAGAAGTACTCTATTTGATAGTATAATGGTGGGTATATGTCTTCATACATTTGTCCAAACACATAGAATGTCCCACCCAAGAATCAACCCTGATGTAAACCACAGACTTTAGGTGGTAATGATGGGTCAGTTTAGGTTCATCAATTGTAGCAAATGTTCCACTTTGGTGGGCTGGGGGTCATATGGAAAATCTTTGTACTTCCTGCTCAATTTTGCACTGAACCTAAAACTTCTCTAAGAAATAAAGTCTATTAAAAAAAATAATGGTAATGACTAAAGACTTAGCTGTAGATGCCACAACTAGTGAAAAATACGGAGTAAGTAGGGAAGCCAGCCTAGAATCAGACCTTAAGAAGAAACTATCCATGAAGGCAAAAAAGGAAGTCAAAACAGAAGCAGACCAAAAGATTCTCGTATTCTGGAAACCACAAGGGTATTTCAAGAATGATGGAAAGACTGAGAGTTAATTGTTGATGGCAGATCAAACAGAATTAAAACCAAGTTATTTGATTGCTCACTTTCACCTCAGCTACTCACTGTGAGTAAAGTGTCAGTCTTTTTACCTAGTTTCCCTTTGGCCTCCTTCCTGAGCCTGGCCTCATTAACATGCACATTCCCCACCCCCCAGCTTCAGAGAGATAAACTCAGTGATCTTGGACTCCAGCTGTTGAAAACAAAAGCGCCTACAAGAAGGAAGGAACCTGGGTGAGACTCTATGTCACTGCTTAGAGAAAGGCCAGTCAAGAAATAATAAATTTGTGTCATATTTTAGTGATTATGCCTTTTAGTGATTATATATATTTAGTGTTTATCTTTTACAGCACCTAGGTTTATTTTACTGATATATGGAATTACCAGCTTACAACTCCAGATGTGTGTTGTTTTTATTTTTTTTCCAGTGATAGAAGCACAAAACATTGGTTAAAGGTCATTTGTGTGTGTGTGTGTGTGAAAGTTTGGATGGGAACTCAATTCATGTTTTTAAGCCTTCTTTAAATTAATATTTTTATGAGCTATGCATTCTGAGTTTTAAATGATTAGCTCAAGATGAACTTTCAGAACCACACCCATTTTTAAGTTGGGAGCTGTGTACCATAGCAAAGGTTTGTTGCTGAATAGTCAATTTGATGGGCTTGTCATAACTACTAAACTATCAAGACATGGTCCGTTTATTCCAGTCAACATAATGTCTGAACTGTATTGAAGAAATTGGATCAATAGATCTTAACCATTGACCTGCAAATGGTTACCCTGGACAGTTGAAGAAAATCAACCAGTCCAGTTGCCTGAAAAAATAACATTGGCAAACAAATTATTTTATCAGTCATCTTTGTTTTTAGTATGGTTTCAATTTAGAAAGGGATATGGTCCACTAATCTATAGTGACCAATCTCTGAAAATTGTTACATATCACAAAACTGCTCATAGGATACAGGAATTCAAATAAATGTATTTTTAACTAAAAAGAAATTGATACATATTACTATTGTTTAAAATAAAATAGTAATGAGGTACTGGATCCATAAAGGATGGGGTTTGGGAAATATTGTTATAAGGTACTACACCATACATGAAGTGGCCTACTGTTATTTTAAGGTGGACTTAGAATAGTTATAAACGTATATTATAAACTCTACAGCAGTGTTTTTCAATCTTTTTTATCCATGGCACACTTGAACTTGCAGTTAAACTTTCGTGGCACACTTAAATTATATTGATCCAAAAAGAGAGTAAAAAAAATATATATACTTACTGTGCTTTGAACTTCTATTGAAAATAATTAATGATCTTTAAAAATTTTCACAGCACACCTTAGATCCTCTCATAGAACACCAATGTGCCATGGCACACCAGTAGAAAATCACTGCTCTAGAGTAACCAATAAATTATTAAGATGTATAATTTATATGCTGAAGAGGGGATAAAGTAGAATGATATCAAATCCTCTATTAAAATCAGACTAGGCGAGAAAAAAGCAAAAACAAAGGACAAATGCAATGGATAGGAATTAGTTACAAACATGATAGATATTATTCAACAATATCAATAATCACTTTCAGTGTTAATGGTTTATAAACACTAATTACAAGACAGAGTTTTCCAAAGTGATTAAAAAAAGCAAGATACTGACTTGGCGCCTATGGCTTAAGTGGCTAAGGTGCCAGCCACATGCATCTGAGCTGACAGGTTCGAATCCAGCCCGGGCCATCAAACAATGACAGCTGCAACCAAAAAATAGCTGGGCAATGTGGCAGGTGCCTGTAGTCCCAGCTACCTGGGAGGCCAAGGCAAGAGAATGGCTTGAGCCCAGGAGTTGGAGGTTACTGTGAGCTGTGATGCCACAGCACTCTACCCAGGGTGACAGCTTGAGGCTCTGTTTAAAAAAAAAAAAGAAAAGAAAAGAAAAAAGAAAAACAAGATACTACTACATGTGTTAATAAGAAACTGATTCTCAATATAAAGGTTCAGGTCGTGTAAAAGTAAGATGGAACAACCCAAGTGTCCATTTGTAGATGAATGGATAAACAAAATGTGGTAATATATATACAGGGAAATGTTATTTATCCTTAATTCTATTTGATTTGCCAGCAACAATCAACTCTCGAGCTTTCTATCATGCTTGAAATACCCTTGTGGTTTCCAGAATATGACAATCTTTTTGGTTTGCTTCTGCTTTGACTTCCTTTTTTGTTTTCCTGGATAGTTTCTTCTTACTCCATATTTTTCACTTGTAATTTCTCTGATAAATCCATATATCAGTAAAATAATCCTAGCTGCTGTAAAAGACAAAGGACATTCTGACATATGCTACAATATGGAGTAACCCTGACATTACAACAAATGAAATAATCCTGCCATAAAGGGACAAATATGGTATGGTATGATTCCACTTAATATGAAGTACTTACAGTAGTCTTATTCATAGAGACATATGGTGCTTGTCAGGGCTGGGGAGAAAGAGAAAGGAAGAGTTAATATCTAATGGCTAGCTACAAAGTTTCAGATGGGGAAGAGGAAAAGGTTCTGGGGACAGTGATGATGGTTGCACAACAATGTGAATGTACTTAGTGCCATAGAACTATACACTTAAAATGGTTAAAATAATATTTTATGATATATATGTAGATACAGATATATGTAATTGCAAAAAAAGTAAAAAAATAGTAAAAAGCTAAAGTAGCTATATTAATTTCAGACAAGGCTGACTTCAGACAAAAAAGATTACCAGAGATTAAGAGGGACATTACATAATGATAAAGGGATCAGTTCTCCATGAGGACATATAAACCTAAACATATATAAGACTAACTAGAGAGTGTCAAAATACATGAGGTAAAATCTGTTAAAACTGAAAGAAGAAATAGAAAAATCCACCATAATAGTTGAAGATTTCAATGATCCTGTCAGTAACTGATAAAGCAAGAGGCCAGAAAAGCAGTAAGGATTTGGACGACCTGAATGACACTATCAATCAACTTGATTCAATTGACATTGTAGAAAACTCTATCTAACAACAGCAGAATACATATTATTCTCATGCACACATGAAACATTTACCAAGATAGACCACATTCTAGATCATAAAACATACCTTAACAATTTTAGAAGAATATGTTATTTGAATAAATAGAAATTAAACCAGATATTAATGATAAAAAAGATGGCTGAAAATTTTTGGACTAATACAACTGTGAATAACATCAGTAAAATACACCTTGAGAAAATAAAAATATTCTGAACTAAATTAAATGAAAATGTAGCTTATCAAAACTTGCGGGATGAAGTGAAAGCAGTGCTTAGAGGGAAATTCATAGCATTAAATATGTATATTAGAAAAGAAAGAAAATCTAAAACCAATATCCTAAGTTTCTCATTTAGTAAAATAGAGAAATAATAGCAATTTGAGCTTAATGGAAGCAGAAGAAAATGAGTGACAAAAATTAAATTCTAGTTATGAGTCCTTTATTGCAAATATTTTCTCCCGTTCTATAGGTTGTCTATTTGCTCTGTTGATTGCTTCCTTGGCTGTGCAAATCCCATTTATTAATTTTTGTTTCCATGATTTCCTTTGGGGTCTTTTTCATAATTTTATTTTTGCCTAAGCTAATATCTAGAAGAGATTCTATTATAAAATTCTTATTATTTTATGCTTTAAATATAATTATTTTATCCATCTTAGAATACTACTCAGCCATATAAACAGACAAATACCTTTTGCAACAATCTTAATGGAACTAGAGACCATTCTCCTAAGCAAAGTATTGCAAAAATGGAAAAACACATGGACATTATTATTAGATTGGATCTAACCAATGAGCTCACAGGTCCTCAGAGAGATGTCAAGGTCAGTGGAAAGCAACTAGGGAGAGGGAGGAAAAGGGGAAGGAAATAAACCAACCTAACGTTTTGGGTGATGGGCACACCTAAAGCCAATACTCAAGAACTACAAAAATGACCCATGTAACTAGAAAACATTTATAACCCTTTAATAGTCAAAAATAAGGTAAAAGAAGTAATAAAAATTAGGGCATAAATTAATGACATTGAAAACAGAAAAAAAAAAATAGAGAAAACCAATAAAACCAAAAGCTATGAACTCCTAGCTACTAAATTAGAAAGAAGAAAACTGACTAAGCTAAAAGAAAAAGGACATAAATTACCAATACCAAAAATAAAAGAAAGATTATCATTATTGATTTCATGTATATTAAAATAATGAAAAACTAGAAAAAATTTATGCAAAAACTTGGTAACTTAGATGAAATAGACCAATTATGGGAAAGATACAAACTACCTGAACTCACAAGGAAAAATAGGTAATTTGAATAGTTCTATGTCTATAAAATAAAATTAATTGGTAGTAACCTTCCAGAAAAGAAGGGCTCAGATAATTTTATTGGTAAAACCTAATGATCATTAAAAATATATATATAATTATATATAAATATATATATAAAATATAAATATATATATAAAATATAAATATATAAAATTTTTCCATAATCTCTTCCAGAAAATATAAAAAGCTATACCATTTTTAACTCATTCTATAACATCAGCATTACCCCAATACCAATACAAGATACAAACATAAGAAAAAAGGAGACTCTCTTATAAACCTAGACAAAATATTATGCGATGCTGCTGAAACATAAATAAATCAACACAATCTACCACATCAACAGGCTAAAGAAGAGACATTGCATGACCTTACCAATTGACACAGAAAAAGCATGTGACAAAATCCAAAACACATCCACGATAAAAGCTGTCAGCAACTAGGAAGAAAGGGACACTTCCTCAACCTCATAAAGAGCAACTACAAAAACCTGCAGGGAAATCATTCTTAAGGGTGACACTGGTTGTTTTCCCCTTGAGATCAGGGACTAGGCAAGAATGTTCTGTCTCACAACTTCTAGTCAACATTTTACTGGATGTCATAACGCAATAACAAAAAAAAAAAAAAAGGAGTACAGGGTATATGTTTATAAAAGAAGGAGAAAAACCACTTTCAATTTATTATGGTATAGTTGCCAATATGGAAACTGCAAAAAAAACTACCAAAATATTTCTGAAGAGTGTATATCAGGTCACAAGATACAAGGTAAAAATATAAAGGTCAGTTGCTTCCAAGTATGCCAACAATGAACAATTGGAATTTAATTTTTTTTTGCAGTTTTTGGCCAGGGCTGGGTTTGAACCTGCCACCTCTGGCATATGGGGCCGGCACCCTACTTCTTTGAGCCACAGGCACCACCCGGAATTTAATTTTTTTTAATTATAATGGCACCAACAAAATGTGAAATACATAGGAATAAATCTAACTAAATACATCCAATCCATATAAACATGAAAGAGGTAAAGTCTCCATCTTTCTTTAAGGCTGCATAATATTCCATGGTGTACATATACCACAATTCATTAATCCATTCATGAATCGATGGGCACTTGGGCTTCTTCCATGACTTAGCAATTATGAATAGGGCTGCAATAAACATTCTGGTACAAATATCTTTGTTGTAATGTGATTTTTGGTCTTCCGGGTATATGCCTAGTAGAGGAATTATAGGATTGAATGGCAGATTTTTAGATCTCTAAGTGTTCTCCATACATCTTTCCAAAAGGAATGTATTAATTTGCATTCCCACCAGCAGTGTAGAAGTGTTCCCTTTTCTCCATCTTACAAGGGTATATGTGAAACTTAGTAAATGTGGAATGTAAATGTCTTAGAACAATAACTAAGAAAATGCCAGAAAGGCTATGTTAACCAGTGTGATGAAAATGTGTCAAACGGTCTATCAAACTAGTGTATGGTGCCCCATGATCACATTAATGTACACAGCTATGATTTCATAAAAAAAATACATCCAATATCTGTATGAGAAAAATTTTAAAACTGATGAAATAAAAATATTTAAGTAAGTAAAGAAATAAACTATGCTTGTAAATTGGAGTACACAATAACTAAGATGTTGATTCCTCTAAATCTGTGGATTCAATGCAATCCCCGTGAAAATCTCAGCCAGCTCTTTTGTAGATAACAACAAACTGAATTTAAAGTTTGTATGGAAAGGAAAAGATCTAGAATAACTGACACAATCCTGAAGAAGAAGAAAGTTGGTCAAGCAGCACTGCTCATTTTGAGACTTCCTGTTACCTTCAGTAATGACGACAGTGTGGTGTTGCTGGAAAAACAGGCACATATGTCAGTGAAACAAAACAGAGACCTCTGGAATAGACCCCTGAAATGCAGTCAACTGATTTTTAAAAATGTTTTAAGATAATTTCATATAAGATAAAATGTATCATTTTAACCATTTTAAGTGTAGAATTTGATACATTAATTACATTCACATTGTTGTGCAACCATCATCCATTTCCAAAGCTTTTTCATCATCCTAAACTGAAACACTACACCTGTTAAGCAAGAATTCCCCATTATCTCCTCCTCTTAGCCCCTGATAACCACTATTCTTGTTTCTGTATCTATCAATTTGACTAACCTAGGCACATCACATGAGTGGAATCATACGACATCTGTTGCTTTGTGTCTCAGTTATTTCACATGTTGTGTCTTCAGAATTCCTCTATGTCATAGTCTGTATCAGAATTTCTTTCTTTTTAAGGCCAAATACTATCCCACTGCATGTACATACTGCATTTTGTTTATCCATTTATCTACTATGGACTTTTGAGTTGCTTCCGCCTTCTGGCTATCGCGAATAATGATGCTGCTATGAACATACAAATGCTTTGTTCAAGTCCCTACTTTCAATACTCTTGAATATATTCTTAGAAGTGGAATTTCCAGATCATTTGGTCGTTCTATTCAATTTTTTGAGGAACTGACTTACTATTTTCTACAATGCCTGCATTGTAGAATTCCACCAACAGCGCAGAAGACTTTGTTGGGATTTTGATAAGGATTGTATTGAGTGTGTAGATTGGGGTACTATTAACGTCTTAATGTTACTAAGTTTTTCTACTAATGAACACAGTACGTCTTTCATTTATGTCTTTTTTAATTTTTTCAGCAACATTTTGTAGCAAAAGCATAATACATAACAGAAAAAATTGCTATTTTGATCTCTATTAAAATTAAAAATTTCTGCTCTGTGAAGGACAGTTAAAAGAATAAAAATCAAGCCACAGAGCAAGAGAAAAGATTTGGAAAACACATATTTGACAAGGGAATTAGCTTCAAATTATACAAACAATTCTTAAAACACAATAATAAAAAAATTAACAACCTAATTTTATAATGGGCAAATATCTGAAAAGCTCTCTCACCAAGGAAGACAGATGGCGAAAATTCATATTAAGAAATCTCAATGTCATTTATCTTTAGGGAAAAATGTAAATTAAAACAATGAGATACCACTGCATACCGCACTAGAATGGCTAATATATTTTTTTAAAGCTAATTCCAAATGCAGGTGAGGATATGGGGCTAAAGGAACTCTAATAAGTCATTGCTGATAGAAATTTAAAGTGCTACATCTCATTTGGAAGATATTTTGGCAATTTCTTACAAAGCTAAGAAATGTGTCTTATCACACAATCCTGAAATCATGTTCCTAGATATTTACCCAATTAATTTAAAAGTTACTTTCACACAAAAACCTGCAAATGTTTATGGAAACTTCATTTACTAAAAAACCAGAAACAACTGAAATGACCTTCAATAGGTGAATAAATAAACAAAACTCTGTAACATTTATACAATGGAATACTATGCAGTAGTAAAAAGGAATTGGCTATTAACCAACATAAAAATGGAAATGAAACTTAAATGTGTATTGCTAAGTGAACAAAGCCTACCTGAAAAGGCCACAAACTGTATAATTCTATTTACAGAATGCTCTGTGAAATGCAAAACCATTTGTGTGATAAACAGATCACCGATTTCCAGGAATTTGAGCAGGAAAGGTTGACTGCGTGAAGCACAGGGGATATTTTAGGGCAGTGAAACTATTCTACATGATATTGCAATGATCTATACATGACACTAGGCACTTGCTAAAACCCAAAGAATATTACAGCACAAATAGTAAAAAAGTATGCAATTTTTTTTTAGGAGTTTGAAGGATCCCAGGGTGAAATGATGAATGTGACAGCTTAACTGTATAGTAAATGTTTGAAATAAACTTACCAAATAGACGGGGAGAAGAAAGTGTTGACCTAAATAATTTTCAGAATGAGTACTCCTTAAGACTAAAAGACAAAGAAGAAGAGGAACTATACAAAATCACTGTACTCTAGGTGTTAATTTTCCCATGGGGGTATGAGTTAATATTCTAAAGCCACTGCACATGTAACTAAAATCGAACAACGAGGTACATGAATGGTGGATGATGAGTGCCAGATTTCTCATTTGTTGAAGTGGGATGTTATTTATAAAGCAAGAAAAAGAAGGATTAGAGTTGGAAAAATAAATATGAATTTAGATTTAGCTGAATGTAGCTTAGTAACAGATAGTTATAAAAATGTTTACAGATATGTATATATACACCATTTAGTATCCACGTTAAATTTCCTTTTTCTGTTATATGTGATAGCCTGTTATATGTGATACTCTGCAGTATCATTGACTGGAGAGTCCAGGTTTTGATTTCTTGTACTGTTCTGTAATAATAGGAACCATTCTCCTATAAATCAATTACTAGACAAATACATGAATGGAGAGGATGGAAAAAATTTCCCATGCAAAAGAATTCCAAATAATTTATTTTCAAAGGGGTGGCGCATAACTCCTTGATTGCTAAGTATGGCCACACACAGTGATTTCCTGTCAAGGGGCATAGTATGGAAAGGGAAAAAGTAGAATAACCTCAGAGTAGAGAAACCTAACAAGCGTTATTTCATCCAGGAGATCAAGTCAGCATCAATAGTGGTAACCATAAACCACAAAGATAAAGAAGTAGTGATGAGTCCTGTTGACAGAATGCACCCTTGGTATTATGCGATGAGAATGGCACTTTACTTTTTTTTTTATTTTATTTTACTTTTTTTTTTTTTTTTTTGTAGAGACAGAGTCTCACTTTACTGCCTTCAGTAGAGTGCCATGATGTCAAAGGACTCACAGCAACCTCTAGCTCTTGGGCTTCAGCAAGTCTCCTGACTCAGCCTCCCAAGCAGCTGGGACTATAGGTGCCCGCCACAACGCCTGGCTATTTTTTGGTTGCAGTTCAGCCGGGGCTAGGGTTTGAACCCGCCACCCTGGGTATATGGGGCCGGCGCCCTACTCACTGAGCCACAGGCGCCACCCGGCACTTTACTTTTTAATTCTCTCAAAAACTCATAAGCATGAGAACTTTTAACCATGAGGAAAATATCAGAGGAAAATATCAGACAAAATCCAAGAGAGGAATATCCTACAATATACCAGACCAGTTCTCCTCAAAACTGTCAAGGCCATCAAAAATAAACAGAGTCTAGGAAATGATCATAGCCAAAAAGGGCCTATGGAGACATTGCTTACATGTAATGTTGCATCCTTGATGGGACATAGGACCAGAAAAAGAACATCAGATAAAAAATATGGAAATTTAAAATATCAACTTTAGTTAACAATAATGTACCACTTAGGATTTATTAGTTTTGACATTAACATACTAAAGTAAAATGCTAATAATTGGGATAAACTGGATATTTGGTGTATGGAACCTCTCTGTACTACCTCAGCAATTTTGTTATAGAACTATTCTAAAATAAAAGGTTGGGTGGGGGAAAGAGAAACTGGATTCCAGGAAAGTTTGATCACATTTTCCCTGCGTGAATTTTTTTTGTCCCTACAGATCCACTCCCCACTCTCTATTCCTCTCTACTCTGTTTTTTGCGTTGGCTTTTGGCTTCCAGTTGTATTCAGGCCATGAAGGTAGTAAGAGATCAAGGAGGAAGGAAGAAGGATGTAGAATAAGACTGGAGAATGTACTCTTTGGGCAGCCACTTCCCTGCAGGGTTGTGCTCAGTAGACCTCTTTCCCTGTGATCCTCTTCTCCAGGTTTCTGTAACAGCTTTCTCTCTTGACTTCCATCTGAAGTGGAAACAAATTCCCTTTGTTAGTATCTCAGAAGTATTACACCACACCTTGTTAGTTTTCCTAACCTCTGCCTACCTCTTTGTCAATACTCTCCCTATTCAGCCTTCTCAAAGACCCAGGTTATGTGTGCCATCTGATACCTGCTAAAACCTGGTGGTTAAGCCCTGGATTTCCTGACTCATACAATGGTGCAATGAAAAGAGAGCCCATGAGTAACAGTTGAACTTCTTAAGAGTCTCAATTTTTTAAAAGCTAAAAGCCTAGTATCTTCTTTCTCATTTTAAAGGCTGTGGTGGATCTCCGATGAAACAATGGGAAAAAAATAAGATAAGTGGTCAAACATTTTTATATCATTTTTTTCTAATTGTTTATTTTTGGGGTACATGTGATAATACATTCATGTAATCTATAAAAATCAAATCAGTATACATGCGATATTCGTTGCCTTAAATATTTGTCATTTCTTTATAACTAAAATAATTGACATTCTTTTTTCTAGTTATTTCGAAACATACAATTGTTATTGTAAGCTATAGTCATCCTATTGTTCTACTTTACACTATGTCTTTTTTTTCTATCAAACCATATATTTGTGCCCATTAATCAACTTCTCCTCATCCATTATACCCTTCCCAGCCTTTGGTAACCACTAATCTACTCTATCTTCATGAGATCTACATTTTTAACTTCCACATAAATGAGAATTTTAATATTTATCTTCTTCTGCACATGGCTTATTTTACTTAGCATCATGACTTCTGGTTCCATCCATGTTGCTGCAAATGACTGAGTAATATTCATTGTGTGTATATACACCACATTTTATTTATCCATTCATCCATATTTTGGCCAATGTGAATAGTGCTGCAATAAATATGGAAGTACGGATATCTTTTTGAAATATTGATTTGCTCTCTTTGGAATATATACCCAGTAGCAGAATTGATTGTTCATATGGTACTTCTATTTTTAGTTTTTAAAGACTTAAATCTAAGATCTGCAACTATGAAACTACTAGGAAAAGACATTCCTAGAGACATGTTCCAGGACATTGGTATAGAATACAAAGATTTTTTGTGTGTCTTAAGTATTCAAAGGCACAAGCAACGAAAGCAATCCCCAAAATGGGATTACATCATGGTAAAAAGCTTCTGCACAGCAAAAGAAACAATCAACAAAGTGAAGAGACAACCCACAAAATGGAAGAAAATATTTGCAAACTATCCTTCTCATGAAGGATTAATAACCCGAATATATAAGGAGCTTAAACAACTCAATAGCAAAAAAATAAAAAATAACCTCAGCAATCCAAATGAGACAGAGTCTCACTCAGTCATCCTGGGTAGAGTGCCATGGCGTCTTAGCTCACAGAAACCTCAAATTCTTGGGCTCAATTGATCCTTTTGCCTCAGCCTCCTACATAGCTAGGACTGCAGGTGCCTGCCACAACGCCTGCATATTTTTTTAGAGACAGGGTCTTGCTCTTTCTCAGACTTGTCTCAAACTCCCACCTCAGCCTTTCAGGGTACTGTGACTATAGGCGTGAGCCACTGTGCCCAGCCAGGGACAAAAGATTTGAATAGACATTTCTAAAAGAGACATGCGCATGGCCAATGGACACATGACAAAATATTCAACATCACTCATTCTCAGGGAAATACAAATGACTATAATGAGATATCATCTCACTCTAACTAAAATGGTTTTTATCAAAAAGACAGGCAATTCCCCTGCTGGTGAGGATGAAAGGAGAAGCCTCATATACTGTTGGTGAAATGTAAATTACTACAGTCACTATGTAGAACAGTATGGAGGTTCCTCAAAAAACTTGTATCACTTTTTCTCATACCCGTCTTACAGAACTGGGGTTATTGGTTTCACACAATCTTTAGAAGGTCACACAATGTTGGTGTCCTTTATGGAGCATTTCAGGAAATTGTGAGTGAACTGACTATGTCAGCTAAGGCAGAAGGCTGTGGAAGCTTTCTTGGACATAGCTCCTGCCCAGGAAATTTATTCCCATCAGGGAAGAAACAGGTTGCTAAATTCAACCAAAAAGTATACCAGGGTCAAAATCTGGTTGTCACTTTTGTTTTTAAGAAAGTCCAAAGACAATATTTAAAAAGAAGATTCAATTGAATTTTTACATCTTACAAAATACCTTTATGTTTCTCTATTTGATTTACTGAATAACAAGGAGAAATGGAGATTTTCAAATTCACTTGTAGGTGACAAACCATTTCAGAGAGATCCTAGGACCAGCTGAGGCTACCCAGGTAGTGAGTGGGCAAGCTGGTCCTTTGCCGTTCCAGCAGAGGAAGACTCCTGGGGCTGAAAAGGAGGGAGGCAGGAGACTGGGAACGTGGGGTAAGTCACACGAGGTGGTAGTGCAGGACAGAGGCAGGTAGTATGTCTATGAAAATGATCAGCTTCCATACTGAATGAGGGAGGGAAGGTACAGTAATACTTTGATTCACTTATTCTGGGCTTCTAGTTTGTAGAGGTTCTGATAGATGGACATATAAGGATTTTGATCTTCATACTTCAGCATGGAAATAATGTCTCCGATGATAGGCTTGTTCCACCTGGGACTATAAATACCTAATGGGAACATTCTGGCAGCCTTGCTGTCCACAGTGGCAGGTGCTCTTTAACATCCAGGTGCCCTCATTTGCCTTCTCAGCAAAGAAAGTCTCACAGTATTGGACTTCTCAAATACCAAGCTCCTCAGTATATCATTTTTCCATTTGCAGTAACTTGAGACAGACAACTTTTTGTCACACCCAGAGGGTTTCTTTTTACTTCAATTATATAATAGGTTTCCTGGCATTTTTGTCCCCAAATGTAGGTTAAAAAGTGCTTGCTAAAATTAACTTCTGTTATTCTGCACTCACAGGGCTTTCTGGGGAAGGGCTGTCCACTTAAAATAGCTTCTAAGGGAACTATTCAGGACACTTGTAACTTTAGGTTTTATTAAATGACACAAGCTGCTGATGCTGGTTTTCCCTGACATGTAACTGAATCTCATTTGATCAGGAAAAAAAAAATGTTCCCTTTGTTGCTGGTGAAGTAATGGGACTCATGGCCATCCACGCTGCCATTTTAGCAACCTGGGCAGGGGTGAGAGCAGTACAGTGTGGGGAAGTCTGAAGATGACTGAACATGACAGCTTGGTGGAGACAATTTGACTTGGGCTAAAGGGCACACAAGGACTTTGACCCTTCTCCTGGTGGCCAGCTATGTGTATCTTGGAAAAGGCAGAAAGAAAGCACAAATCACAGAACTGTTCTGCCCTATGGTAAGAGCTTGAAACTTGCAAGTTCACAATGATAAACATGCTCACACGACCAGACGTGAAACACATGCCTGGTCATGGAATTAGTCTTCATACACACCTCATAATGACCATTCTCTCATGAGGCATTTATTTATATGTGTGTGTATAATATATATATTATATTATATTTATTTAATTTATATTATTATTTAATTATATTTAATAATATATATTATATTATACACACACATATACGTACATACATAGTACATATATGAGATCGAACAATTAAGTTCATGGATTCATTCTAGAAAAAGTGCTACATACGTAATTGCTGAATACACTACGCTCACCTTCTAAGTACTCCCATTGGAACATGATGCACCAATGCCAGCACCTAGTCCACCTTCAAAACACTTTTTATCCGATGAGTTTGTGAACTCATGGCCATCATATGTCAGACATCATATGGTGACAGTTCTGATAGCCGTACCAGCAAGAGTTCCAAAATTGCTTTGAAGCCAGCAGGTTCCTTCCTTCCTTGCCCACTCAAGGACATTCCTCTAGCAACAGCCCACCTAGCTCCTTCATCATAAAAGTTTTGTCCATTCTTGATCATTCCTAATGGTGTATAAACAGGTTATAATATTCATTATCAACCAAATTTTAAAAGATATTTCTGTCTTGATCCCACATCCCTCTCCAGCTACTACTCCATTTATTTGCTTTTTTGTTTTTGTTTTTAAGAGCAACATCCCTCTAAAGAGATTTATATTCTTACTATCTCCAGTTCTTCTTTTATACCTTTGCTTTAATACATGTTAATCAGTCTTTTAACCCAGGACTTTACTGAAATAGTGCCTGACAAAGTCATCAATACTTTGGTGAGACCAATATGCATTTCTGAGTTCTCATCTTACTCATCCCAACAGTAGCACTTGACACAACTGACCATTTCCTCCCACGTGAGACACTTTACACTCCTTTTGGTCCTTTCCTGTCTGCCTGGCTCTCCTTCTCTGACTTCTCTGATATTTTCTCCTCCCTCTCCAACCCACAGATGCTGGAGCACCCCAGGGCTCAGTGCTTCTTCCCTATCTACTTTCCCCCTCAAGGTGACTTCATCCAGCCTCATAGTTTCCAATACCATCCCACGTCAATCACTTCTACATTTACATCTTCATCTTGGTATTTTCTCCTGAATTCCATACTTCTATATTCAACTGTTCACCCAGTAGTTCCACTTAACATGTCCTCAGAGAAGATCTTGATTTCTCTTGCTAGACTTTCATCTTCAATAAATGGCAATCTAATTGTTTAGCTCCTAAAGCTTAGAGTCACCCAATCTGTGTGCACATGCTGTTGGCTCTATCTCTGGAGCACATCCAGGGTCTGACCACTCCTCATCCCCTGTCCTGAAAGCATCTGGGTCAAACCCACCATCAGTTCTCTCCTCTAGTATCTATTACACCTTCTTCTTGAGGCCCCCTCAGTAGCAGCTGGTGTGGTGATTTTAAAACTTAACTTTGTTTATGTCTCCCCAACAGTCAAAACTCTCTAATGGTTTTCCATATCACTCACAGTTATCACAGTTAAATGTCAAGTACTTAAATACCCAATAAACCCCTGTTTAACTTGACCCGCACCACCTGTCTGATTTTATCTCCTACTTCTCTCACGCAGTTCCAGACAAACTTCCAGGCCTTCTTACTGTGCCCCACCTTACCCCCTTCACAAATCTGTTTAAATGTCACTATCAGTGAGAACACTCAAAAATAGCCATATCTACCCATGGCTTTTCCTTTCTTGCTTCTCTGCTGCATTTTCTCCGACTGAACCTGTCATCATCTGCCATGCTACTGTTTTTGTATTTATTTTCTGTTTCTTCAACTAGAATTTAAACTTCATGAATATAGAGAATTCACCTGTTTTATTTACTATTCTATCCTCAATGCCAGAATACTGCTTAGCACATAGTAGACACTCAATATACATTTATTGACAGGATGAACAGTGAAGGCATGGCAATGAAACCAAATATTCTAATAAAGAAGGAGATTAAACAAGGAGACCCAGAATAGCACAAATTTGTGTAATCCTTGAGCTTTGAATATACTAATCTGTACTGTGCATGTATTTGTTTCATTTATTTTTTCATAGTGTAATTGGGTAAGCTGTTTTACTGACATTTGGTAACGGGATATATTTATGGGGTACAACCGGATGTTTCAACACATACGTATACATGTTGTATATTGATGATCAATCGGGATATTTAGTATATCCATTACCAAGTGCTTTTACCATTTCCTTGTGGTGAGAATATTCAAAAGCCTCTCCTCTAGCAATTATTGTTAGATACGATGCCTCACTGTTAACCAGCATCACCCTACTGTGCAGTAGAATATCCATTTGCAATTTAAGCAGGCTTCTTGATGGAGAGCGAGAGATGTCAGGGGCAGGAGACAGAACAGTGGCACTGAGCTGAAATCACTTTATTCTGACTTATCAGGAAAAAGAGAGTATGACAGAGAAGGACTAAAGCTAGACCATGGACAGTCAGAAAAAGAAGAAGAAATGGCAAAATAAAGTCATTTGGATATTGAGGGATAGATAGTAAAGAGGCCTAGAGGCCTAGAAAATGAATTAATGGAAGAAATGTGGAAAAGGAGAGAAGCTTGTAAGGCAGAAACTCATCTCTGATAACCTGCCTTACATTAATTTAAGATAATACTCCATTAATCTTCATAGCAGAATCTTTAATTGCAGAATCTTTCATCAGCCTTGTTATTTGCTGCACCTGTCATTGGAGACACTCAGTGGTTTTTGTTGTGTTGTTGCCATTTCTCACGCTAATTAGCGGGCTGTTTCGTTGTGCTCTCCTTCAGTGTGGTTCGGTTTAAACAGTAACGCTGCCAATTACACTCCTGCTCCACGAGCTAATTTCACCTAGAATTTTGGGCAGATTTCAAAGAATAGATTGCTCCAAACATTAATTAAATACCCCCACAAAAGTAACAACTTCCTTAATACCCTTTAACAATCCCATAATCCATCCTGCATCTGCTGCACAGTCGTTAAACCCCAAATATGTGTTTAACATTCAATTGGGTGCTTAATGATCTTACCTTAACTGGGCCTATTAAATTTAAAGAGATGTGCATAATTGAGTTATTGCACATTAATTATAAATACCTATTGGCTATTAAACTCACATTCCAAGGGTTAACACCTATTGTTAGATTTGGCTAAACCTTGCCCAATCTGTGTTCTTTTTGGCAAAAAGACACTTAACTCTGATAAAGAAATAATGAAGCCTGTCTCTTCCTGAGGTGGTCAAGTAGAACAGAAACTGCAAATCCCAATTCTAACCAGCTAGCCTGGATACCCTTTATAGAGGTACATAAAGAAAATCAGTATTAGTGCCTTACAGTTTTATAGTACTTAGCACATTTCAAGGAACTTTCACTAAATATCATAGCTTCTAAACTTCCAGAGACCCTGGCATATATACAAAAAGTACATTATAATTCCCTTCATAACAGACGGGAACATGCTTGGCATGGAGGGTTCAAGTGACTCACCTGCTCAGCTAAGTTAGGCAAATGAAGACTTTGCTTTGGAAAGACAGTTAAGTGGGGCAGTAAGGAACTAGCAGGTGCTTTTAACCAGCTTGCATTGTCCTTCCTTCTTCTGTAATTCTCTACTCTCCTCTTTGACTGCTACCGCCATAGCACTATGGCTCTTCATTCCTTTCAAGCTGGAATTAACTCTTGCTTCTTTCTGTATAACTTAATGAGGAGCTTAAGTATCTTCTCTTCTACACTTTCCCAACTCTGATTGGTATGACTCATTTACCAGCTTATAGGCTTGAGTAATATATATTTAATTTCTGGTTGATATAAGCATGTTTCAGTTAATACAATTTATCTGTGTACTTATTACTAAGGGCCACCCTGAAGTCTGACTCTTCTGATTTCTTTGTGACTCACGCAGGGACAGTCAATGGTGATTTCTTAATAAGTGAATAGATGAATTATTCCCTGTACTGACACTCTCATCTCACATTTCAGATAGTACCCATTTAAAATATTTTGAGGTCTTCTTCTTTTGTCCTGAATCCTTAACTTACCCCTGAGGACAGTGTCTGTGAGTCTGGATGCCCTGGGGCCAAAATAGTGTTGTGCATCAGCCCCTCCTGTCTTTTAGCCTGTGCCTGAGCTCTGAAGTTCCTCTGGGTGTTCCTCCTCTCAATAATAAAACATGACTGATAACAAGAAACGGCAGCCTTCCAAGTGGCTCTCTTTGTAGAAAATCCCTAAACGCATTCAATTCAAATTTAAACAGCCACATTTGAAACAAAGAGAGAGATGTAGCAAATGGCCCCCAACTCTGTTTTCTAATTGTCTCCAGAGACAGATTGTGTCTATTTGAATCTTTTTCAGCCCAGTCACATCAATGACTGACGGATCCTGTCCTTTTCCATCAGCCTTGGGACTTTCCTTCTTGGGCATAGTAGAAGGTAGAGTGGCATGAGCTGGGAATTCAACCTTGACTTCTGTGGCTTTCAGACATCAATGTGGTGCTACTTTAAAACTTTGGGGACATCTGTACATACAGCGATGACAGAGCTCAAAAAAATGGGAATTTTTTCATGCAGCTAGACTCTGTCAGCTCACGTCCAACTACTGTTTCTTCTTGTTGTTTCTCCTCAATTAGTTTAAGAATCTTGGGTTTTCAGATTTAACTTCACCTTTCTCTCAATGTGTGACTAAGAGGGAGTCACGACATCTCTCTATGCCTCATTTCCCTCAATGGGCAAATGAAGAAAACAATGGCCACCCAGTCTATCTTATAGAATTCTGATGAAATCAAGTGGAGAAAGGTACATAGAAATGCTTTGAAAAGGACAAACTAGAATATATGCATGTAAAAGGATTATGTTGTTTAAAAAACCTGATGGGGCAGTGTGTGCTCTATGCAAGCCTTAAACCATGGCAATTAAATGAGTGTCCTAGGAAAAGTATCTAAATTTAGGGGAAGACACAGATACTCTTGAGTGGCTTCAAAGAGAAAGGGGATCAGATCCTGAATATTTTACAGTCTTTCCTTAAAAAAAAAAAAAAAAAGAAAAGAATAGAAAGAAAGAAAAGATAACAGTGTGATATAGTGAAAAGAGCACTGAACTGAGATATAAGAGAAGTGGGCTCTAGTCCCAGTTCTGTCACTCACTAGCTGTGCCACTTCAAACTACTGAACTTCTTTGGGGTCTTTGTTTCCTCAATGGTAGAATGAGAGGGTTGGACTTAATGGCCTCTGAGGTCCCAGCTGGCTCTAATGTTCTATGTGGGTCTCTCTTTCTGCTCTGTCATGTAGGACGCTGACATAGGTTAGTTGAGCACAGGGTGGGACTCAGGCTCCTTACCAATTATGAGCTTTATTACCCAAAGTGCATGTCAGAGACTGGCCATGGTGACCTGTGTTTGGAACCCATCGCACATAAGAGCTTCACTGCCTTGTAAGTGAGCTCAGAGGCAGGGCCCAGAGCACTGCTACAGTGGGAATACGGAGAGTGGCTTTAGGAGAAGATTTTGAAGGACTGAAAAACACACTCCACAGTGATGACTACCTGTTGCCTTGCCTGTTCTGCTAAAGCGGCATACCAATGGCTATGCTGGCTTCTATATCATGAAGCTGGTGTCCCCATTGTCATCCAAATTCTCAGAAAAGGTATCAGGATTTCTGCTGGGTCATGGCTCACATTGCTCACCATACCTGGAACTGTCTCATCCTCTTGTTGATCCAGCCTCCATTTAATTCCTACAGTCTGGGCTCTGTCTCCCCTGCTGTAATTCTCCTCTGTACTCCCAGAGCACCTCCTATATACCATTTCTGTTGTTCTAGGTATTTCTTCCATCTTTAAGCTTTCAGTGTCTTAATGTATTTTTCTTTCTTTTCTGGGCATTTAGGGTCTTATAAATTCTGTTTTAATTGAATTGATGAATTTCAGTCACTACTTGAATAAAAATAAATAAAAGTTTATTGCTTTTACCATTTTCTCTAGAAACTTCAGTTTGATATTATATCACAAGCCATGTATGCCGAATAGAGGGACAAGTACAAATTTATTGCAAAAATAAAAGAGGGCAGACCGTTTCAGAACTGGGGATAAAATCCATTTGCTAAAATGCTTTCACAAAGGTTTATAATGATAGTCTTGACTATCGGTTTCATTTTATTTTTTATTTTAATAGACTTATAGGGTCCAAGTGCAGTTTTGTTACAAGGATATACTGTGGAGTGGGGAAGTCTGGGGTTTTAGTGTGCTCACCACCTGAATGGTGTATATTGTATTCAATAGGTAATTTTTCTTCCCTCATCCATCTTCCACCATCTTAAGTTGGAGTCTACAATGACTATTTTTTTACTCTGTATAATCATGCATACCTAAAGCTTAGCTCCCCTTATCCGTAGGAATGTGTGGTATTTGATTTTTCATTCCTGAGTTACTTCATTTAGGAAAATGGCCTCCAGTACCATTCAAGTTTTAGCAAAAGACATTATTTTATTCTTTCTTATGGCTAAATAGTACTCCATTGTGTATGTGTTTATAATGTTTTGCATAGAGCAATGTCCAGAAGAGTTTTTCCTAGAATTTTTATGTTCTCAGAACTTACATTTAAGTCTTTAATTCATCTTGAGTTAATTTTGTGTAAGGTGAGAAACAGAGACGGGGGAAGTACATTTTATTAATTGTAACCTAGAATACTATTGTAGGAGAAACCATTTAAAAGCTCAGAAGACAGAAAGTGTTTCGCATAGAGAAAGATGACTTGGTAAGACTTGTCCTTTTCCCACAGATAATTGTCACACTCTAATTTTATATTGATACGTTCTGATGTTTTGTACATTAACTGAGTATTTTTCCATTTTCAACCCAGGTTTCTGCAGATAGAAAGTCATCAAGAAGAGATCAGATGACAGCTTCTAACAGAGCCTCCCTCATAAGTGAAAACTCACTGGGGGATTTTCACAAGTCCAGGATGCAGCCCTCAAGTTTCAAGTCTGAAAACTCTATTTTGCCAGTCCATCCAAAGGTCATCAAGCTCTTGGATTCAATCAAAGTAAGAAATCTACATTTTCCAAGTCCACACAGCAGAATATCAATTCATCTGCAGTGGGAGATATGTATGGAAAAATGATCTAAATTGCAAATTCAACTATATTACTCCCCTGCTTAACATTTTCAATAGCTGCTTTCTGCCTACAGTATAAAATCCAAAGTGCTAATAAGGCAATTCCTAACATAACCGCTTTCCACCTTATTTCCTTCCACACCTCCCTTCACAACCAATGTTATTAATGTTCCAGTTTTTCCCAAACACACCATACTTCCCAATGTCATTAAGCTGCCCGTGCCTTCATCTGCGTTGAGTAGGCTCCTCTGCTTTTTTTAAACATAATGCCAACCCTGATTCACTACCCTAATCCTCTATTGCTACTTCTAACCTTCATATTTCAAGGACAAATTCAGATCTCATTTCCTTTACTATATAGCCTCATTGATTTCTCTCTCACAGACTGGGTAAAGTACCTTCTCTCTGTATTCCCAATCCATACTATGCATATAACTCTATAATAGTTTTTATTTCTTCACACTAAAATTAAGTTTACTTATCTATTTGCCCAACTAGTCTGCGAGCCCCTTGAGAACATTAACCACCCATTTTATCCCTGTAACCTTAGTGCTGGAGTACCTGAGACACTTACAGATGGGAGTACTTAAATATGTTTATTGAATTAGCCTGTGAACAAATAATATTCTGAGAATATTCTGGTGGGTGAGGCTACTCAGAATCCAAGTTATAGATCAGAACATTGCAAGAACAGATTTGGGATAAGAGTTGCTAGAAGTTTGTAATATTTATTTTTATTAAGTTAGAGTAACAAGTTGCAATGCACTAATCTCCTCTTTGGGTATTTCTGTTGGCAAGCCCCTGCCCTAACCCCTAGGTAAAGGGGTTTTGCTGTTCAAATTCCCATTCATTCATGCTTTGCAGCTGTCTTTATTCTAATCTCTACACAACTACCTCAGACAGTCAAGTCACTATCATTGGCTATTATTTTGTGAGATTTCATTTTTCCAACACCAATTGCATTTCAATACTGAGGCAACATGCTGGTCATCCTGATTAAGATGAGAAACAGTAGAGTCTTTTATCTAGTTTTCTTGCTTCCCCTGGAGAGAGATTGCAAAATATCTCATCATTACCATATCATTATCACCTCTTGAGAGTTAGTGACTTCTGCCAATAGATAATTTTACCTATTATATGTTGATGCTTATTAACTTACATTTCAGAGGCTGACTTCTGCCTGATCTGTCCCCTATTTCTGAGGCAGGGTGAACATAAGTTCCTATGCTTGCACATATTAGATAATGCCTTTAAAAATAGCTGCCAGATCAACCAAAATTTGCATAGCCTCTGGGTTCTGGCAGTAGAAAAAGCATCGTTCTATGGAGCCACCTTCCTAAGTTTGTATACCCCAGAGAAGATTACCATGGGAGAAGGGACTCTATGGTAGATCCTCAGGGACAATGCAGCCTCAGCTGCTGGCTAATGGCTTGGTGCCATGGGGAATTTCCCAGTTTGCTTTGCAAAGCTGGTCCAATGTTGGCTAACCACACTGCATTCAGATAGCCTTCTTAGGGAAGCTGGCTGTGCTTCTTGTGTTCGTTTATTTTAAACACAGTGTCTTCTTCTTATCTCTCGATGCCTATTGTGTGGTTTAATTGCTACTCTCTGCCTAGTGGTTGCCAGCATGATGTGCTGTGAGACCCACACACATAATATGATGTGTGCTTGGAGGGACTGACAAGCCCAGCTTCCAAACCGGATTCTCAAAGGGAGAGACCAATGAAAACCGTCGCTGAGAAAGTGATAATTTCTGTGCCATGCAATTATACCCTTTAAAAAGTATACCTCTGGTGCACTATTCTGCCAACAGTTTACTGACGACGAGGAAACAAAACCAGCAGTTGATGCTAGAATGGCTATGGAAACCCTATAATCATCTTAAAAATAGATTTATATAGGGAACCTGGTTGTTATGAGTGTGGTTTTATACTGTGTTTCAAAAGCAAAAGAAAATTCTTCACAACTTTAGCCATTTCAACTTCTATTGCAACATCGTGGATATTTAGAGTTGGAGGAGAGGTGGGGGAGGTTAAAAAACAATCAAAATGACCTGCTCGGGCTTTTCTTTCTGTCACTCCGCTTATCCTCAACTTCCCCACCCACAGACAACCCCCACACACACCACACCCCTATCATTATGGGAACAGCTCCCCACTGATTACACCCACCAAGAAGCCATAAAAGCAAACCTTGTCATCACAGCTACCCACTCACAAATAACCACTGGCCTCAGTTCCACTTTACCCCCTTTCCACCTCTCCACATGCAATACTTTTCAGTGCGTTCTTACCACACACATATAAAACACACATGTAGGTAACACTTCTCCACTGAAGGAATCTCCCACAATGAAAAGTGCTAGAGACATGCCCATCTGGGTTCCACCCCCTCTCCCTGCAATTTGCAAGTTAAAATGGTAAGAGCCTTACAAAGTCGGGGACAATGTAAGACCTGCTCAGAGGTGGTACCAGGTACCTGTTGACCTCAGCTCTAGGTGATTAAGAAGGCTGGCTTGAAAATTCAAGTGCCATTTGCTAATGTTGTCAGTTGAGCCAATAGTGTCTGAGTTTATGAGACCTATGCAGTACGTGGCTAAGAGGACAAACGCCACAGATATGATAATCTGGGTTTGAATCCAGGCTCCTCTATTTACTTGTTTGTATCGTTGAGCAAGTTACTTCTTTCTGTGTCACAATTCTTTCATCTGCAAAGTGGGAATTTAAAAAAACGTTCTTATGAGAATTCAGTTTGCTCATAAATGCAAAACACCCAGAAGGCTGTCTGGCACGAAGAAAACACTATTTAATAATATTTGCTAATGTTGTTGTGTTTGTTTGTCTATTAAGATTTAGGAAATTAAGCCTACTGGTTGAGAATTTTTGTACTATGCAAGTAGCTCCATAAATATCCAGAGAACTTTATGGAACCATATTGTAGAACTTTATGGAATTCCTTAGGAAAAACAAATCCATGGCTCAGCAAATGTCCTGTTTGCCCAGGACAATCATGATCGATTCAAAATTGCATGACCAATTGCTTCTACAAAGAAATAGCCTAAAATAGAGGATAGATGAAGGAGTAGGTGGGAAAGGGAGAAATATTTTAAATTGAAAGGAAGAAAAGAATGAAAGAAATAACAGAGAAAAATAAAAATAAAAACAAAGTCAGGAAAACACTAATGCCTCCAAATGCCGTGTAGGTCTATACAATATATAAGACTGTTTTTGGTAACATTAGGCTCAGCTGAAATCCATCAGAAGGAGAATCACATATGGGTTCTTATCCCAAATCTGGCAAATTCTGGTGGTATGACATCCACAAAGCACTTCCGATTCTGTTTTTATAGCAGTGATGATCATAATTAATCCCTCACAGGATTCATGTGAGGAGTACATGGGAAAAGGTAGCTGAAATGCTTTGTTAACCATCAATCCACCTACAGAGGCAATGTCTTATTTTTAATCTGGTAAACACATCACAGAAAGAAGCTGGCTCACTATTGCTTAGAGTTTTACCAAGAGAACTTTAATTCAGGAGGTATGTTCATTTTGAAACTGTCCTCACATAAAAGCAGACATGGTAGGAGAAAGAGGAAGTTTAGGAATGAAGTGAGAGAGAAGGAGAGAGAGAAATGAGGAAGAGTTAGAAGAAAGGGGAGAGACAGCAATTGTACCTTTGACTGTGGTTGCTTGGTGATGGTGACAGTAAACAACATTCTGGAAATCATTCTTGAAAAATGGACAGCCTGCCCTTGATTCTTTTTCCAGATCTCCTCCGAAGGCTCTGTGCTGGCATTTGGGGGGAACTTTCAATTAGCCAGCCCTCCCAAATTCTGGATCCAGGCTGGGAGAAGCTTGCCAGGGCAGCGGCTTTTATCTTATTCAGTCATAAGGAACCTGGAGATCAATTTTTCCCAATCTCAGTTATAGCTGGAAAGCCATCCTTTTTAAGTCAGCAGGAGGATTAATCTATTGAATGGTTTTCAGGATTTTGCTGACATATAAACATTTTAAGAATACATTACATTTTTTTCCTCCCTCCCTAGCACTATTTTTAAAATGAAGCCTACTTGCAATGCCAGTCAGAAGAAGAAAGATGGCCACACATTTCCTCCCTGCAAGAGTACAAACCCATTTTTCCCAAAGCCTGAAGCACAAACTTAAATTCCCACTGGTCAGTACCTTCCTCTCAACCAATTGTGCCAAGTCATAGGAAAGTCCACTTTTTTCATGCAGATACTTATTATTCCAAATAATTCAATTTGGAGGATTCTATACACTGAAAAGTGTTTTTTCTTTTTTCTTTCTTTCTTTTTTTTTTTACAAGTAAGTAAACACTGCAATGATTTGGTTGCTTTACCACACTTAAAACAGAGGGTGCTTGAGGCAAGCAAACCAGTAGTATTTTTAACTGGTATGAGGCTTTGTCCAGTAGTATTCCAAATGAAGGTTGTAGAACTCCCAAGGCCTACAGAGTCATTTCATAGTCCAGAGATATGTCCAAGCATTTTTTGTAAGATAAATACAAAGAAGGTTCCTCACACATATACTCCTACATTCAAATGTCTTTAGATGCTATTACAGCATCACGATAAATATATGTACTATAAAACATTTAATATCAAATAACATATTAAAATAATTGTATTATAAATTAAAACATTGAAATATGAATACAAGGAATAATTTATACTGTTAATTATACTGAGCATATAAAAATAAAAAGCTCTGAACTATTATGCTGGAAACAGGCCTAAAAGCATACTTATGAATGAGTAAGGGTGAGGACATTCTCTTGGGCCAATAAATGGGTTGTTATGTGCAAAATATTTTAGAATCATTTAGGTAGAATTGATAAATAGACACGTGGTTGGGATTGAGTAGGGTAAGCTGTTCAAAGGAAATAAACTATAAGAAAGAGCATGTCATGTGACATTGTACGCAGTAACGGGGAGCGGCACTGGGGGTGCCTATGGCTCTGGTGACTCATGCCTATAGTCATCCCCCTGGGAGGGGCTGTAATAATATGTTCACAGGATAATAAGATTCTGTAAAATTTGCAAAAGTAAAATATTTTAATATTACTTAAGTCCACTCTACCTTCCACTCAGATACACTTCCCTGCCTATCAGGTGATGTTGGAGTGACCATGGTCATTTGGCAGGTTCAGGAAATTGAGTGGGGATTATATTTAACTTAGATTTAGTGGGATAGATTTACATAGTTTACAGTCACTTCCACATACTATTAAAGTATTACTAACCATCATGACATAAGAATAGCTTCCAGAAAAATCCTTACAGTTTTCTATGCTGACCTACTTGTTAAGGAAACAAAGATAACTGGCCAAAAGTCTTATGATGAAATAAATGAATGGCTTCTGTGCTCCTCTGTCCCAGGGTTAGGTGGACAACAGAAGGAAGATAAGGTCTGAAATATACAAAGTCAGAGTTAGTCTATGTGTATCTAAAATTATAAGCAGAAGATTCAGTCATCACCAACAGCACTTGGTTAAGGTGGAAATTCATTCTTGTCAAAAATAGACTTGAATTTTATGCAGAGTATATCATGATATAATTTATATTTCTATGAGACATAAACCTGCAGCAAAATGATAGACAGTATACAGTAGTAGTATACAGTATACAGTATACAGAACCTCCACAGCTGACCACCTCCCCATATTGCCCACCTCCTTAAGGTGACATAATTTTCACAGACCAGACTTGCATCAAATGCATGTATCATGGCAGTATGCCTAGTTCCTTATGTTGTCCACCTTCGTAGGTTGACCAGTTTATTACAGAAATGGTCAACTGACAGAGATTCTACTATATTACAAAAATTTCGCTTTCATATAAGATGATCAATGAGTTTATAGCCAAAATATTTAATGAAAAATATTATAACTATGTATATTCATCAGTTAATTTATGAAAATATTAAGTGTCTTCATTTTGTTTTGCTTGTGGTATTTTAATTTGTTAGGATTTCTTTTCTCATTCTAAACAAATATTTACTTTTATAGCTGAGATCGTGTAATAATTTTGCATCATATTTTTTCACAAGTGGGTCCCTTACGTTTTATAAGCCTTGCGTCCTACAAATCCCTGGGGAAAGAAAATTGGCTCATCCATATATTTTGGTATAAATCCAGTACAACTTTCACCAAGTTATCATATATTCTTAGGTTAGTACTATTGTGAGTGGCTAAGAACTCATGCTCTGAAGTTAGAAAAACAAATTCAAATCTAGATTCTACAACTTGCCAACTTGCTATTTCTGTGTCCTGAAGAATTTGCCTAAATGCTCACATCTTTGATCCCTCATCTATAAAACTAGACCATTTTTTTGTTTGTTTGTTTTTGCCTGGGCTAGAGTGTAGTAGTGTCATCATAGTTGACTGCAACCTCAAACTCTTGGGGCAGAAGCAATCCTCCTGCACCAGTCTCTGAGAAGCTAGGACTGCAGGGTTGCACCACCATGCCCAGACTACCTTTCTATATTTTTTTTAGAGATAAGGTCTTGCTATGTTGCTCAGGCTGGTCTTAAACTTGTGGGTTCAAGCAATCCTCCCATTTCAACTTCCCAAAGTACTACAATTAAAGGCATGAGCCACTACGCCTGGCCTAGACCATTTTTATTGAGGATTAAATAACAATATATGTAAACCACTTACTACTCTACTAGGTATATGGGATGCACTTAATAAATGTGATCAAAATATAAAGAGGTACACGTGTGCAAATATATACTCATCTTTCTTAGTGAGATCAGCATTAACAAACACACTAAAAGTGACTACCATCTGAAGCTAATACGCGAGACTACAAAAAAAAACTCTACAACATAGACTTGCCCACAGGACTCATTCTACCTAGTCGACAGCATTGAAGTTAATTGCTTACTCTCTGGATCTGAACTATTCATTTGTCTTATGCTAAATAAATAGTAATTCATTGCAGGTCTAGTTTATTTTCCTCAGTGTATACTTACAAAGGTCAGGGCAGCTTATGCAAGTTGATAGATTGTGTTTATTTATTGGCAAGCTTGCACCAAATAACATGCAAATGATATGCAAAATGATACACACATTCACATCAATGACTCAGCCACTTATGGTAATAGCACTCCAACACTGCTCTGCCTCTGATTGTGGCCCTGTTGTTGTTTCATAAGTATCGATTGCTCTCAACTTTTGCTGATGCAGCCAGACAGTTTGTCAGGAGATAGGCCAAAAAGGCCCATCCCTTTAGAATTTAATCTGTCCTTTATTCATCTCCTACATTTATGCTAGAACTTGCACCTTTGAGTTTTTGATCCATGTGTTTTATGATTGACTGCATTACATGCAATAGCTTCATTCCTTGGGTCATTGTTGCTCCCCAAAGTAGAGCGGATGCTACTTAGGTTGCCTTTGTTAAATGGTACTCATATTTGCACCCTCACACCTAACCACATAGACCACAGGATATAGACAGCTCACTCCTTGTCACCTTCAGAATGACAATAGTGAAATAGTATTCTTGCCAGAATCAGCAGTCAAGGCTGGGTCTTTTCTCTGAGCACTCCCCACGTGAGTGGTGGTATTTCCTCAGCAAGTGGATGGGCTCAGATCGGCCTCTCTCTCCATGATAAACATGTCTGGATATGACAATCATTTCTTTCCCTGGGAATGCAATGATGATGTGATTTCCAGGGCCCTGCTCTGGATGTATGAGTAACAAACCTATGATCCATCATCCACAATAAACTGTCTTCGTGTAGGTATTAATTTAGTCTTATGTAATATATAGAAGCGATTTGTTGGCTGGCAAGCAGAAAGCATGTGTTTAAGCAAGCCAAACATATTTGGGGCTCTCCCACACATTGCTCTAACTTGATGGTATATACCATGCATATTGATTGCTACTTCATATTGGAGGCTATTTTCTGAAACGCTTTTTCATCGTCTTCATTACAACACAATGCTGCTATAGAGAAGAAATGGAGGATGACTATAGCTAAACACACTGGGCTTTTCAGGTGCCTTAATTCAGGAAGCAATCATGAGAATAAAGAACAATGTCATGGAAATGTTTAATTTTTTTTCTTCTTTAATGGTTTTGGAATAGATGCTAATTTTCATGGGCTATTTATTAACCTGAGTTTGGGCATTTAAGGAGACATACTCCAACCCTATGAAGGCCAAAGAGTGTAATTTGTGCTTTAGAAAGTAGGCTGGAAACAAAATATCAGGTTCCCTTTATTAGTCATGGGATTTTCTGTATTATTTCAGGCCAATAAAAATAGAACAGAGGCATGTATGTAATTTTGAATTTTCTAGTAATCATGCTAAAATATTTTTAAAGGGGACATTAATTTAATAATATATTTTAAGTCAGTATATCAAAAATATTTTATTTCAACACGTAGTTAAAGCAAACATTTATTTTAATGTACACTAGTGCAATGAAATTAGTCTTTTTTTCTGTATTGAGTCAAACAAAACTGGCATGTATTTCTTACTTATATCAAAGCTCAATTCAGACTAGCCACATTTTAAGTGTTCAGTAATCAAACGTGCTAGTGGCTATTACATTGAACACTATAGCTCTAAACAGCCACACATAGGTCTCCTAACCTAACCTAAAGGTTCAACTTTCTCTTTTTTTCATAGAGGGATAAAAGATGTACTCTACTGAGAGTTTACAGATATACTCATAAATATTACTAAAATTTTTTGAAAATAAGAACAAAAATTCTGTGGACTGCTTGAGCATTAAACTGTCAAATGGGAGTCTTAGGTTTTACTCTTGATCTCAGCATTATGTAGATGTATAATAGAATTGAATTTTCTTATTTATAAAATGAAGTCCCTTCTAATGTAAAATTACATATTTCATTTTTTCCTTTTTTTTCTTTTATTAAGTCATATACACATAGATCATGAATACATTTATGCAGTTGTGGGGTACAACATGTTGGTTTTTTTATACAATTTGGAGTGCTTACATCAAACTAATCAACATAACTTTCATCTCATTTATTTAATTATTGTGTTAAGACATTTATGTTCTTCATTTTTAAAAAAGTATTAGTCTACCTTAACTTTTCAGAGCCAGAACCGAGCATTTTTTACCATCATTGTTATGACTAGCTGAGTTTTAATGTTTTAAATGTAAGCTTTCCCCCCTTTTCCTTGGAGATTCTCTTTCCCAGACTGATGGTTCTTATACTCAGGAACTTTTCCTACACCGTATTTAATTTATGTCTTCTTTTCCTGAATTTAGTCCCTCAGCCCTTTCTCATGATATTTTGGATCCTCCCGCCAGCCCCAGAGCATTTCCTTGTCTTCCTTGACAATCTCAGGAGGCAATTAATATGTCACTTCCTCGTCAGCTCTCCCCAGCCATATTCTCTATATTCTAGTTTCCGGTCAGCACCCCCAATCAGCAGATCATTACTCATTTTTCATGACTGTCCTTTGTGTCCCTATTCAAGAGAAGAGTCACTGAAGTTTGACTAGAATGTAATACCCTCCTTACTCCCACCTCCCTTATTTCTTTTTCTTTACTTAAGTAGACCGTGTTTTGGCCAGTGGAGGAGAGTAAGTGTGTGAACTGCTTTTTATCCCTGCCTTCTTTCCCCAGGGTCTGTCTCTATCCGTGGATCTTGCAGTTCAGTCAAGCTGACCATCACATTTTCCTCATTTCTTTTCAAAAGCTTCATGCATTACTACTGGCAAATCTTTTACATGGAGTTTGTACTATCTGAAAAAGAAATAAAGAAAATGATTCCATTTACATGATTCCATTTATAATAGCATCAAAAGCAAAAATATCCTTTGGAAAAACTGATCCAAGGAGGTGATCCAAAAACATATCCAAAGATCTGTATATTGAAAACTATAAAACTCTGATGAAAGAAACTAATGAAGACATGAATAAATGGGAAGATATCCTATTGGTTCAGAAGAATCAATATTATTAAAATGTTCACACTTCACAAAGTGATCTTCAGATTCAATGCAATCCCTATCAATATCTGGAGGTATTTTTCACAGAAAAAAATCCTAAAATTTGAATGGAACCACAAAAGATACCAAAAAGCCAAAGTAATCTTGAGGAAAGAAAGATAAAATATGAAGGTGTCAGAAATTTTAATTTATATTATAAAACCATAGTAGTAAATCAAATAACATAAAAAACTGACACATTTGTCAATGAACACAATAGGGAACCCAGAAATAAATTCACACGAATTCAGTTAACTCATATCTTACAAGGGTGCCAAAATATACAATGTGGGGAAAAATAATCTTTTTGATAAATGGTTCTGGGAAAACTGGAGAGCCACATGCAAAAGGATAAAATTAGACGTCTCTCTTACATCACTTACAAAAGATAATGTGAAATGGATTAAAGATTATGAATGAAAAATTTGAAACCATAAAACTCCTAGAAAAAAAAAAAAAACAGGGAAAAAGTTCAGTGACATTGGTCGTAGCAATAACTTTTTGGAAATGACACCAGAAAGCAAAAATGAACATGTGAGACTTCATCAAACTAAAAAGCTTTTACACAGCCCAGGAGCCAATCAATAAAATGAAAATTCAACCTACAGAATGAGAGAACCATACATATGATACAAATCATACATATGATAAGGAATTAATATCCAAAATATAGTATATAAGGAACTCTTACAACTCAATGGTAAAAAATTAAATAATTCCATTAAAAAATGAGCAAAGGACCGGAATAGACAACTTCCAAAGAAAGGTATGAAAAACAAGGTACTCAGTGTCACTAATCATCAGAGAAATGTGAATCAAAACCACAATGAGATAGTAGTTCACACCTGTTACTTAGTCTATAATCAAAAAGACAGTTATTGCCAAAGATGGAGAAAAAAGAATATTTTTGCACACTGGTAGGGAAGTAAATTGGTACAGTCTTTATGGAAAATGTTACGGAGCTTCCTCAAAAAATAAAAAATAGAATTACCAAATAATCAACCCAGCAATCTCACTTCTGGGTTTATATCTGAAGGAAACAAAATCAGGATCTCAGAGAGATATCTACACTCCATGTTCATATTACTCACAATAGCCAAGTGGTTTTTTTTTTGTTTTTTTTTTTTTGTAGAGACAGAGTCTCACTTTATGGCCCTCGGTAGAGTGCCATGGCATCCCAGAGCTCACAGCAACCTCCAACTCCTGGGCTTAAGCGATTCTCTTGCCTCAGCCTCCCGAGTAGCTGGGACTACAGGCACCTGCCACAACGCCCAGCTATTTTTTGGTTGCAGTTCAGCCGGGGCCGGGTTTGAACCTGCCGCCCTCGGTATATGGGGCCGGCACCTTACCAACTGAGCCACAGGCGCCACCCACAATAGCCAAGTGGAACAACCTAAGTGACTCACATTTTCAACAAACGTGTTTTAGCTTTGAGGACATTATATTAATTGAAGTAAATCAGACAAAGAAATACAAATACTATATGATTTCATTCATATATGCAATCTAAAAAACTCTAAAGTTTACAGAAGCAGAGAGTGGAATTGTCATTGTGAAGAGCTGGGTGGGGGGATTAGGAGATGTTGGTTAAAGATGTAAACATTTAATTAAGGTGACTGAGTTCTGGGATTCTAAAGCACAGTATGGTAATAGTAGTAACACTACTATCTTGTGCATATGAAATTTGCAAGAAAGTAGATCTTAAATGCTGTCATACAGACGTCTACACACACACAAATGCTAACTATTATGTGGTGATGAATGTGTTAATTAACTTGATTGTGCTAATCATTTTACAATATCCTGTATATGAAATCATCATGTCATATACTTAAAATTTATATAATTTTGTTTGTTAATTATTTCTCAATAAGGCTGGAGGGAAATAAGTGGACTTGGTATAAGTTAGCATTTTTCAAACTGCAAGTCCAGACCCATCAATAGATCCTCACTTCCTCACAGTCAGTACTGGAAAAAGTGAAACAGAGTCCACAGCAAATGTTACAAAAGATGCAAATATCAGAGTGTATCTCTTGTAATAAGAGTAAATATTGCTTTGTGGCACTCTATCTCCAGCTATGTGTGTATAAATGTGTGCATTAGTAACAGATATTATATATCTTAATATGAGTGATGGAAAGGAAGGGGATGAAGGAGATGAAGGAAAAGAATGAATGGAAGGGAAGGGAAGGGAAGGAAATGAAAGGGAAGGGAGAAGGAAGGCAGAAAACACTGCTCTATGCCATGCATTAGAAAAACTGTAGCCGTACATTATGCGGCACAAGCACTTATACCAGCCCTACAGTGGCTGTTGCTTCCAGTAATCCCCCCGACTATATGGGATCAATCATGCTGACTGCCTCAACCAATTTCACAAGGCACAGAATTGTCTCAATTGGTCCAAGAAGATGTCAGTCAGGATGATATACAGTCAATTATATAGGTCTACACCTTGAGTTCACATTTCAATATATAGCCTTCTCTACTCCCCCGGATTACTTCATCATCATTATTATTTTTACCTTTTCAAACTCAAAAAAATTAAACTCTTCAGGCAACAGTTTTATAGATCAGCCATAACTGCAGCAGTGGATGAATAGTGGGAAGAATTTTAAGTAGCAACAGACATACGTTCATTTCTTTACCTAGTACTTAGTGAGCACTTCCTATGGGCAAAAGTTCATTCGTTGTATTGTTATGATTAGAAGTAATTAATAATGAAAGTGTATAGGACGCTCTCCACAAAGATAACCCACCCAAATCTGGAGATTACATGGGTCCTCTAAGAAAGAGATCTTGAAGCCAAAATCAGAGGTAACCGTAGCAGAGTCATTTTAGTACAAATAAGGGAAGGAAGTTTGATTGGTCTGGGTAGAGAAGTGGGTAGAAGAAAAGAAGGTGGATGAAGAAAATGCAGAAAACTCTTTAGAGACGTTTAGTTCTGAAAAGGAGAAAATAGGCAATAGTTGGACACAGAAGTCTGATCAAAAGAGATATTGTTAAGTTTTTGTATTTTTAGATGGGAAGGATTTGATCATGCTTAAGGCTGCTGGGAAATTTCTAGGAGAGAAAATGAGCCTCCTCAGTCTCACGTCCCTAAATTTTACTCCTTCTTTTAAGGCCTAAGACACAGATCATCCCCTTTGTAAAATCTATCCCCCTGCTCTCTTCTCCATATCACCTTCCTCGTTTCAAATTTCATTTCCCCCCAAGTTCCTAGCATTTGAATATTTATTCACTATGGCATGATCTTTCTTCTTGCATTTTCCTCACTTTATCTTTCATCTCCTTAGTTAGATTACGAGTTTTATTTTGAGAAGAAGGACTGTGCCTTGGTCATCTGTGCCACTCACCGTAAGGTGACTAAAACATCATATACACTTAGTAAATGTTTATTGATTGACAGTAGAACTGCTTCAAGAGCAGAGAACAAGCACCACTAACAAGGGAAAACTCAGAACAAGAAGAAGACAAAAAATCGCCTTCATCCATCATACCTCTTATTCCTTTTACGTTCAGAAATGTCTGCTTCCATTTGTTGAAGAGCCTAAAATAAGGACTTTAGCGACTTAAATCAGCAACAAATCCAGAGACTTCCAGGTGACCATAGGACAACTCTAGCCCCCCAATTTATTACATTTGGTTTGCATAATGATTTTAAACTCAGACATTAGTGCTTAACATTTAAATTTGATGAATTTCACCACATAAAATTTAGGTCTCTAGCTTTGTGTTGACGATTCAGAACCCACAGAAATACTGGGGTCAATTTCCTACCTGGCAACAACCTGGGTAAGCTGAGGAGGCACCCACTTTAAGCACCCACTGATAGCTAAGCTGGCTACAATCTGCACCATGCTTTTTTGACTTGCGTGAGATATCAGCCTGCCCCCTGAAGATTTTTGAGATTGTGAGCTCTAGCCAACTGAGATAATACATCTAGAGCCTGTCATGAAGGGGTAGATAAACTATATACATTTTCAGCAATTTTTTTCATTGTGTGTGACTGGTCCATTCACTACAGAGCCTCAACATTCCTGGCTCCTACCTATGACAGGTCAGCTGTGCCATTTGCCAGAATGATTGTGACATCCAAAAACATTCTTCTCCCCATGTAGTTTCATTTCCAACTGCTCTGGGAGGAAGAGAGACCAACCCTGGCTGAGAATTAATGCTTTGTGACCCATGCTATACTTCCATTAACTAAAAATGTGAGCTTTCCAAGAGTTCCTCAGTGAGATCTACTGGAGATCCCTGGCTATACGCCCAGAGACTATCTTGAAAAGTAGCTATGGCTTCATATCCACCATTCAGGGGTATTTGGATGTAGATAATGCTATCAATAATCCTATTATCAATTGTGGCAGGGACTACCCTGGATGTCTGTGCAGTCTCTGCTTTAAAAAATCCTTGATTCTTGCTGCAAAACCGAGGAAACATAATTAAGTTTCGGTTAGTTTTACTTTTCGTGTTTCATTAGACATTAAGCCTAGTTCTAAGCCTTAGACATCTAACCAGGTCTATAAGAGCTTCCCTACCTCTTGAAAGACCCCTGCCCTCAAAACCTGGGATGCGGATGGGTGAGTGGATAGTAGAAAATGTGCCAAATTTCTTCTCATGATTCTTACTCATTGGAAAGACCAAACTTGATCCATCTAGCTGATGCAAATGCCACCTTCCATCTAGACTTTTCTGGGTTTTTGTTTCAATTTAGGCTTCAATCCTAGGTGGGGACACACAGGGAAGCTCCAACAGCTGATTTTAAGACAGGGAGATCAACCTGGATCATTTGGGTGGTCCTAATGTAATCATAACAGTCCTTAAAATCAAAAACAAGCAATCACAAAAATCAATGTTAGAGGGATACAGTGTGGGAAAGTCTCACCAAACCAACACTGGCTTTGGCTTTAAAATTTGAAGGGGTCCATGGGCAAGTTATGGAGGCAGCCTCTGGAAGCTGGAACTGACAAGGAATTGATTCTTCCCTAGAGATCCAGAAGGAATACTTTTCCCAACATTGTGATTTTGGCACAACCATGTGAGACTTCTGATCAGACTTACAGATCAATAAGTGAATAAATTTGTGTTGTTTTAAACTATGATTTAATAAAAAATAAATAAATAAGTAAACCACTAAGTTTGTGGTAATTTGTTACAGTAGCAACAAGAAATGACTACTGATTACTAAAGTCAGTCACACCCCACTTCATATTTTGCCCTCAGGCCAAGCATCCTGGCTCTTACCTGCTTCACCTGGTTTACACACGAAGTATAAACTAATAAGATTGTTTGGTGTGATTTGGCTTAGTTGGTATTAAATGCCATCCCTAATATAGCCAGGATGATTATTTTCCAAAATGACCCCTTTAGGAATTACGATATATTCCTACCAAAATTTGGAACTGTTTGCAAAAAGAAAAACCAGAAAAAGGTATTGTTTTATTTCCAGGCATTTTTGTTGCTTTCCAAAACCTCAGAGACATACTACTCTAGCTTAACAATCTTCCTTTCCATTCCATGTGTAAAGAATGCTTTACTTTAACAATCCTCTTTTTACTTCAGTGTGTAAAGAATTTTGACTGTTTGAAAAATTAAAAACAGGTTGACCTTTGAGAGCACTGAGACAACTCCAAACAAAGTGGTCCCAGGGTTCTTTATGAAATTCCCCCAAAGCAGATCCCAAAACATTTTTAAGCCAGGGCAGTACCACTGAATCAGGGTGCTGCAGACTCTTTGCTAACCAAAGGGAGAACCTAATGTATATGGTTGTTTAATGTTTCTTAAAAGCAAAGCAGTGAAAACATCAATTTAAATCAAACTTAAATATACTTTTGTAGTAGCAATGGAAACATTTGTTTTTCCCTAATGTTTACAAGGGGAGGGAGACAGTAGAAACCACTAGTCTTCTCCTCTCATACCTCTTCTTCATTCTGTCATGAAGATAAAGATAAAATCTTTGCCTCATTCCCCAGCCTCCACCCATGCAAGAAAAAAGAAATAGATCCATATATTACTTAAACAATCCTGCTGTAATTATATATGGTCTAGGCGTGAATTACTTGGTCGCGCTGAGAGTCTGGGGAGAGAACTAGGGGACTCTCACTACCTATATCACAGTTTTGTTTGTGTGGTTTTAAAAAAATGTTGATCCCCAAGCAGTAACCAGCCTAATAACTCTCGATGTTCTATCACTAATAAACTTGGTAATGGATTTCTTCTCTCTCTCAACATTTCATAGGTTTTACCCAAGCTGCCAAGGAAAGTGAAATGTACTCTGTGTTTTCTTCTTTCTCTTTATTTTTTTTCCTTGTTCCTTTTTAAGTTACAGCCACTGGAGAGGCTTGATAAGTTTCCCTCTTATCTCACTAAGACATCTGAGGCTGATCCATAGTAACTGAATAATCAATTAATTCTCCTGCAGAGTTCCATTTACATAATGAAAATGCAACGTGCTGATATTTTATACAAGTCATTTTTGGTCGTCTAGACTGATAATATATTGTGTATTGATTGAGGCGAAAGCCTAATGGATCTTCTGTTGTTGAAGTTGCAAAATTGCAATTAAAGTAAAATGACAGAAGCGTCTATTGGATTCATATCTATATATCTCTCTTTAATACAGGACTCTAAATGTCTGGACCTGATTAAGGCTTTGCTCTCATTTAAGCCAAAGGGGCACATAATGTGTGACTGTTTGGGTTCTCATGGCTATGGCCCAAATCAATATTGTTCTATTTGCAAATGTTTCCAATGTACAAGGCTAAATTCCATATCCTCTGCATAAGCAGGCCACCTGTAACTGAAATCACACCTTTACTGTTAATGGAGTAGCCTTTCAACTTGGAGAAGAAAAAGAATTGGACTAGACCTTAATACAACATAATATAAACATAAATTAAGACTTCTGTAGTCATATGAAAGCTATAACCCAATTATAGCCTAAGAATATGGGGAAAGGGGAAGGGAGGTAATGAGAGGGGGGAGGATAGGTGGAGGGAGGCTAATTGGTGGGACCACACCTACCGTGCATCTTACAAGAGTACATGTGAAACTTACTAAATGTAGAATATAAATGTCTTAACACAATAACTAAGAAAATGCCAGGAAGGCTATGTTAACCAGTGTGATGAAAATATTTCAAATTGTATATAAAACCAGTGCATGGTACACCATGCACAGTAATGTACACAGCTATGATTTAATTAAAAAAAATAAAAGACTTCTGTGGTCTACACAGTCCTACAGGGACGATAAAATAAGACTCAGTTCTTGATCCCTGTCCATCTGCATTCATATATTTATGGAATCAGATCATGATTAATAATTTTTATTGCAGCCTCAACACGGAAGGCAGTAGAGTGTAATGGTTAAGCTCACAGGCTCCAAAGCCAGGATATGTGAATTCCCACTCTCATCACTTAAGAACTGTGAGACACAGTATAACAAATTTATTTGACTATTTTGGGTCTCAGTTTGATTATCTATAAACACACATGATATTAATGCTCACTGATAGTGGTGTTGTCAGAATTTAAATGGTCTCATATGTGTTGGGTTCCCAGAATAAGCCCTATCTAGTAGCAAATGCTTGAGAAAGTTTGCTCTGACTACTAACAAATCTATTTTTAAAAGTGTCATGGTCCTGGCCCTCTATGTCAAGTATTTTCCATTTGGAGAGAGCTGATGCACATCTAATATGACAATTCAAAAGAATAAAGTCAATGAAAAAGTAGCTAATTTTTAAAACATGAATGATAAGGACTATGGTCTGAATGTGTCCCTCAAAAAGCACACGTTGGGGCCAGGCGTAGTGGCTCACACCTGTAATCCTAGCACTCTGGGAGGTGGAAGCAGGTGGATTGCTTGAGTTCAGGAGTTTGAGACCACCCTGAGAAACATCAAGACCCTGTCACTACTAAAAATAGAAAAACTAGCTGGATATGATGGTGGGCACTTATAATCCCGCTACTTGGGAAGCATAAGATATTGAGGTTGATGTGAGTTATGATCCTATAGCACTCCACGGTGACAGAGTGTGACTCTATTAAAAAAAAAAAGTGTATGTTGGAAACTTAATGCACTTGTGCTGGGAGTTGGGGCCTAAGGAGGGGTGATTAGACCATGAGAGCTATGCCCTCTTGACTAGGTTAATGCTTTTATCACCGGAGTGGGTTCCTCATTAAAGCATGAGTTCCTCCCGCTCTTATTCTCTCTCTCTCTTGACTTTTTGTCATGTAATGCCTTCTGCCACATTATGACACATCAGTAGGGACCTTGCCAGGTGCTGGCCCCTCAAACTTGGACTGTCCAGTCCAGAATCATGAGCCAATAAATATCTGGTCATTGTAGATTACCCTGTTTATGGTATTCTTTGATAGCAGCATAAAAGAAACCAAGACAGTAGGATTATATTTTCCATTTTTCTTCTTTCTGCTTTTTTCTGTATTTTCTAATATTTTTACAATGGCTGTGCATTACTTTTATAATCGTTAAGTAAAAAAAAAAAAACTATTTCCACTTTGAAAAGTGGAGGAAATAATCCACCCAGGAAGAAGCAGTATTATCTGAAATTCAAACACTATGGTTCTGTGTTTTGTTTTCACCACATTTTATTTACAGTAGTTCTCTTCCTGAAATGTGTCATCTGTGTTTATCCTCAGACCTCTCTCTGCACAGCAACTTCTACCAGATTTTTCAGAATGCCTCAGAGCGGGACCCCTTTCACAGATCAGGATTGTCCAGCTATTAACACCTGTATTTATTCTCATAAATTCTCCATCCCCTCTCTCTGCCTTTTCCCCTTATCACAAACAAAACCTCACAGGTGGGAAACAATAAGTAGTGACACTTGTTTTAATTTGCTTTCTCCATAGGCAACTCCCAGAGAAACCACTGATGTGGGAGGAGGCTCCATAGCCCTAGGGTGACAATAGAGATGTCCTCTTTGCCCTGGAATGGGACAAAGCCTCCCTCCTTGGGCTCATTGACTACTGGAAACAGAAAGTGCAATTGTAAAGCAGATGTGGAAGAGCACTGGCAAGGAAGTGAAAATCAGGTCAATACACAAATGCCAGGGAGCTCAACACAGCACCCAACCGCAAAGTAAAAACATCCACCTCTTATGAATTCAGCATAGCTTATGCCTGTACCCAGCCCTGGACTGTGACTTCAAGAAAAATTACTTTTATGTGTGAGAAAGGAAAAGGAAAGTATATAACCTTTGTGTTTTGATGGTTCCTTAATTATCCTTTCTGACTATGCTGTATGAACTCAAGCTATTCAGAGTTGAATTAAAACTAGCATTGGTGATCACTGTATTCTCATCTCAAGGAAAGGAGTTCTCCTGTGAAGATAAGAATTGGCTTAGCCTGGGCCATACACCTTTAACACTCAGTAAGAACATAGATTCTTAGAATTCCCAGGGTAAAAAATAAATTAGAACCTGATTTGACACTGACTTTATTATTGCCTTTGTGCTCTCTTTAATCACCAATAATTAACTTTATATGAATACATGGTCTTCTTTCTGCGTATGATCTTAGATCTCTAGTATTTTAAATGTTATAGAGCATCTTTAGTCTTATAGTATGGAAAACCAATAAACTCACAAATAGACTAATAACTTTTCTTGATCTTGTACCTGCCATGAACACCAATGACTTTCCTAAAAAACTAGTAAGTCCTAATGAAGTCTTTATGAAGAAAGGGTATAATTGTATACAATGGGAAATGAGCTAAAAAGAGAACCAGTGACAGAATTCTGACCAATGAGGCAGTCTTTAAAGGTCAAGGCCCAGCTCAGGTGCCAGGAGGATGAGGGAACCATGGCAGAGAGTTGAGGCTATCTAAAAGATAACTTGCTTCGGCCCCAAAGTGATACCCAGGAAGGTGGTCCCAAAAGTGGTAATAACATTTGGTTACAACTGTTTATAGTTCTCCTTAGCACTCAAAGGAACTTTTCCCCAGAGATTTAAAGAGATGTTTCCTGTGCTTATGGAGGTTAAATGTAAAAGAACATTATATACCTTTTCTGCTGCTCTGAAATTTATGAATGAGAGCCCAACCAGGGGGCAAAAAGATGCTAAATAACCCATATTCTGAAGAAATCTCCCAACAACTGAGATAAATACCACTCTCAGGGCTTTCAAGAGTTAACAGTCAACTCAGAGTCAAAAGTTGTCAGCCTGGTGAGAAGGTAAGTGGTAAGTGGTTGCTTTCTGCCCCTTGCTTGAGGAGGCGAAGGAAGAGGTTCTTTCCCCTGCCAAAAGTTCCATGTAAGGATCAGCTCCATGTCTTGGTGACATTCTGCTTAGGCAATGGGCTCCTTATTCAAGTGTGATTTGCCCCTACTTGAACAAGGGAAAAGGCAATCAAAAAGAGCAGGCACCTTTATAGCTTTCATATGAAAGCTATAATCCAATTATAACCTAAGAATATGGGAAAAGGGGAAAGGGAGGGGAGGGGTGGGGGAGGGTAGGTGGAAGGAGGGTTATTGGTGGGACCACACCTACGGTGCATCTTACAAGGGTACATGTGAAACTTACTAAATGTAAAATATAAATGTCTTAACACAATAACTAACAAAATGTCAGGAAGGCTATTTTAACCAGTTTGATGAAAATATTTCAAATTGTATATAAAAGCAGTACATGGTATCCCATGATTGCATTAATGTACACAGCTATGATTTAATTAAAAAAAAAGAGAGCAGGCACCAGGGAACAGCCCTCTGTTGCTTTCCTCTGGACTTAATAACCCCAGAGAAAGAAGCCTACCCACGTTCTCTTGCTAATTCTCTACTTCAGCAGGGTGATCAACAGTGGAGAGGGGGTCCAGAAGCTGTGAAGTATATTATTGTACTTAAGAATGAGGTTTTGGCTAAGTGCAGTGACTCACACCTGTAATCCTAGCACCCCAGGAGGCTAAGGTGGGAGGATAACTTGAGATCAGGAATTGGAGACCAGCCTGAACAAGAGTGAGACCCTGTCTCTACTGAAAACAGAAAAATTAGCTGAGTATCATGGTGGGTGCCTGTAGTTCCAGCTACTTGGAAGCTGAGACAGGAGGATGTCTTCAGCCCAGGAGTTTGGGGTCATTGTGAGCTAGCCTGGGGGAACACAGTGAGAGTGGGGCATCCAAATAAATATATTAATTAATTAATTAATTTTAATTAAAAAGAATTGAGGTGTTGACATAAACAAGGCCGAAGACAATTCCTTCACTTCAAAGGAAATATGCAGGGGATTACCTTTCCTCCATGGGCCCTACCTAAGAGCTCAAAAATGACCTTGTACTCCCATCATCAGGATGCCAGCTACACAGGAACTCCAAAGTTGGTGACATCAGCCAGAGAATCAGTGACAACTAGCTGAGAGGTTCAATAAAAATGATGTCTGCCCTCCCCACACTATTCCCTCTCTAGGTCCTTATATCAGAAAAGTTTAGCCTTGCACATGAAGAGCAAGATTTACCAGAACCAGGCCATACTCCTAACTGAGGGTGAAGGCAAAGAAGTCACAGAGCAGATGGAATTCCCATCCTATTGCAGGCCTCTTAAGCCAAAACCTGGCTGATCCCAGGAAACTGAAGAGAGAAGGAGATAGGATTCAAATTACTGTGAAATATAAATTTTTAAATTGATCAGTCATAACTTTTAAAAATCTTAGAAGATTAAAAAAGCAATAGTATTTTTCTTTAGATAGTTTAAAACTAAAAAAAAAACTATAAAAATAGCTTGATTATGTACTACCAATCATATATATAGATGGTTATATAGATGATTTTTACATAATACCTTATGTTGGAACTGAGACCTAAACACAGACCACTTAACTTCAAACCTTGAGTTTGTTCTATTCAATAGAACTGCTTCCTTCCCCTATACCAAATAATTTATGCTATCTTTTATAAGGAAAGAAATGAGGACAAAAGTAGGAAAAATATTAGTGGACTTTACAATGCTTTTATTTTCAGAGCCCTTTAAAATCACCACCTTCTTCAATTTGTTTCTTAACTAACCAGATTTTATGTCATGTACTTGAAGTGACTAGATAAGATTGAAAATAAATGGGGGTTGGGGTGGAGACATAGTCTTTTGTGCCTATCAACTTAACAAATGAAGTTATCCTCATCAGTCAGGCCGAGAGGCCAGCAAGGGCCTGCAGTTTGCTGAGTCAGACCCAGCACATTTAATAAAAGCGATTGAAAAATAATGCTTGATGTTGCTCTAGTTCAGATGAGTAAATTGTGAGGACACCCCATACATTAAGCAGACTCCTTCATTTCCATAATGTGATAGGATCATCTCCATTGATTCCACCTGCTCTAAGGACAGAAACTTGCTTTGGTTCCTTTTGAAAGTCTTATGGGAGCTCAGAGCAGCTGACAGAAGCCAATGCACTAAACCATGTGCCCACATCCCAACAAGTTTTGCTGCTGACTTGTCTTCTGAATTTTCTGATGCCATGAAGAATGCCAAGATTTCACTCTCTTTTGTGCAGTACATGAGGTCTTAACAATTAAGTTCATAAACTTACCACCATGTGCTTACATTGGCAGCACTGTACATACAATCTGGTAGCATTTCATAACCTTGGTATACCAGTGTCTCACAATTGTGTTCATATGGACGTGTGGTGGTGTCTTGTTGAGTGGCATTCGTCATTGTTATTGCATGTTTTTATGTGCCATCACAAGAATGTTGGAGCTTGAATTAGAACAACAAACATTAAATTTAATGTTAAACTTGGCAAGAGTGAAAGTGAAGTCAGGGACATGTGAGTCCAAGTTTACAGGAATAATGCCAAAAAGAAAATTGCCATGTACGCATGGGTTAAACATTTTTTTCTGAGGGGACAGAAAACACCACTGATGAAGAGAGGTTAGGGCAGCCAGTAACAAGAAGAACTGATTAAACATTGCAAAGCATTAAATCATGCATCAAAATCATCAGCTGACTATGATGAGATGCATAGCAGATCAATAGAGAAACAGAAAAATCTTAGTGGAAAATCTTGGCATGAGGAAGGTTTTACATTACAAAAATGCACCAGCTCACAAGGCACTTCTGTGAAGTAGTTTTTAACTAGTAAAGGAAGAACTATATTGGAACATCCTCTCTACTCACCTGACCTGGCCCCCAATGACTTTTTTTATTACGTAGATGAAGCCAAAGGAAATATTGAAAGACATTTTGATGGTATTCAGGATACCAAGAATAATATGATGACAGCTCTGATGGTCATTCCAGAAAAAGAGTTTCAAAATGGCCTTAAAGAGTGGACTAGACACCTAGGTATCAGTGCATAGCTTCCCAAAGGGAGTACTTTGAAGGTGATAGAAATGATATTCAACAATGAAGTAAGTAGCATGTTTTCTAGGATGAGTTTTTGAACTTAATTTTCAGACCTCAGTATACTTAAGGTACATGGCTTCTGTAAGTAGAGAGTTTATGCCTACTAGTGAGGTTTAGAACCATCCCATCCTCTTCAACATCTCTCCAACTCATTTCCACCTTCCCAGGCATATTCTCAGTCATTTGGAGTGAAACATACAATTTGTTACCCAATTCTCTATTGCTTTTTGCATTTTTCACCTATTTCCTGCACTACAGACACTGAGCTATTTCATATTTTACACTTTCATTTCTTTGGAATATTGCTAGAGCCTCCTAAGTCATCCTAATTTAATCCAACAACATCCAAGAAATTCTTATTTGTTGAACATGATAAGCTCTGGAGACATTATTTGAATGTAATACAATACCTATCCTCAAGTAACTTAAAATCTAACAGAAGAGAGATAAGCTAGAAAGATCAATTGGAGGCTCAATTTGAGAAAGGAGGTGATTACATAAGTGGCCCCCAGGTAGTGATTCTGGAAAGAAAGTCAGGTTGGGCAAGAGGAGGTAAAGGCCAGGCATGGTGACTCTCACCTATAATCCCAGCACTCGGAAGTCAAGGTGGGTGGATTGCCTGAGTTCAGGAGTTCAAGACCAGCCTGAACAAGAATGAGAGCCTATCTCTTAAAAAATTAAAAAAAAAACAAAAAAAAACAAGAGCTGGGTGTTGTGGCAGGTGCCTCTAGTCCCAGCAACTTGAGAGGCTGAGGCAAAAAGATCTCTTGAGCTCAAGAGTTTGAGGTGACAAATTGAGACTGTCTAAAAAAAAAAAAAGAAGAAGAGCAAAGATCTTTCTCATGGAAAAGCAAGAGTAGATACCAAATTCAAAACATAAGGCAAAAACAGAGCTGAAATAAAGAGTAAAGAGAAATATCAGTGGCTTTGAGATTTGAAAGCAGAACCAGTGAGGTGTTGGGTCAGGTGGTGAGTGGGCCACGCAGGACTGATTCTGTGAACAAGCATCTACAGCTAGATCATGTGATACCTGCTTGGACCAGAAGCAGAAACAGGAATAGTGACTTTAAAAAGTATTTTCAGGCTGGCCAGTTTTATCAGGTTGTAAGCATTAACTTTTGGTATGGACAAATTTTTCACAAAGTTTTAAAATTGTGAGTAGTCAGTATTATCTTTAAATAATAATTACCAGAGGGAATATGTCCAGTGAGCATAATAGTATCCTTTTGAATTAGGATATCTTTTTACCTTCTATTTTATTATACTTGAAAAACTAAGTGCTAAATAATATAATTCCAATAAAGCATTTTTTTCATGATTAAGTAAAAATACTATTAACTAGGGTGTTCTTGTTGTTTTCCCAACATATGTCCTGTTATAAAATCTTGTTGGGCAAAGTAAGTTTACATGATACTGTACAAAGACTTACTTGACATAATACCATGGGTTCTAAGGATTATTTCACAATCTATAAAAGCTAGTGCTTTCCCAAGCCATATTTATAGGCAGAGCCTCCACATATAGGGTGACATCTCAGGAGCAATGAACTCCTGAGCTCAGGAAATCTACATTCTAGACATTATAGATTTATATATTTATTATGTCATCTTTCTGGGAACTGCCAATAAATGCATCCTATTCCAACACAATCAGTTTGCCACACCAGGGCAAGCAGTGCCAGTTTCTAAATCACCTAAGGGCCAAGTGAGCGAGAGGGTTCTGTTCATAGATCATGAGTTCATGCCAAGACTATGTCCTGCAAGCAACGAAGCTTTGCTCTGTTTTACCTGTGATAGGTAACATTTCTTAATGCTATTATGGGGTGGCATTGTTATTCCTATTGTTAATTGACAGCATGGAATTTGTTCATGAGGAAATTCATCAGCCACATGTATGGGTAACATCTAAGTTGTGTGTTTAATAATAGTTAACATTTATTAATCACTTAGTATGTGCCAGATACTATTCAAAACACCTTATAATCATTATCTCGTTTTATCCTCACACTAACTCCATGAGCTTACATCATATTATCCCCATTATACAAATGAGGAAACTGAGACATGGGTAATTAAGTCATCAAAGGTTAATTAATGCTAAGAAATAGTCTATCAGAGGATATATATTAGTCAGAGTGTTCCAAAAGAACAGATCAACAGGATACGTATGTAGAAAGGTTTTTCTATGAGGATGTGACTCACACAATTATAGAAGCTGAAAAATTCCGTTGTCTGACAGCTGGAGACTCAAGAGATATGGTGGTATAATTCAAGCTGTATCCAAAGGTGTGAGAATCAGAGGAGTCAGTGGCCCACATTCTAGTCCTCTGAGGGCTGGAGAAGATCAATGTCTTAGCTTAATAATCAGGCACAAGAAGGAGTGAATTCTTCCTTCCTCTACCTTGTGGTCTATCCAGGCCCTCCAGGGACAGGATGATGCCCGCTCACATTGGGGAGGCCAATCTGCTTTACCAAGTCCACCTATTCACATGCCAATTTCATCTACAAACAGTCTAACAGACACACCCAGAGACGGTAAGCCAGGTATCTGGGCACCCCATGACCCAGACACAAAATTAAGTCTGATATGGCTCATGCCTGTAATCCTAGTACTCTGGGAGGCCAAGGCAGGTGGATTGCTTGAGCTTATGAGTTCAAGACCAGCCTGAGCCAGAGCAAGACCTTGTCTCTAAAAATAGCTGGGCATGTGGCGGTCATCTGTAGTCTCAGCTACTTGGGATGCTGATGCAAAAGGGTCACTTGAAATGAAGAGTTTGAGGTTGCTGTGAGCTACGATACCACAGCACTCTACCAAGGGTAACAAAACAAAAAAAAAAAATCAAGCCTGACAGGATATGTGACTTGAGAACCCACACAAAAACCACATGGATTGGAATCACCAAGCAAGTCACCATATAGATGATACAATTTTCTGTCTATTAAACCAATAGACATTGATAGTTACCAGGGTTATCATATAGTAGAAAAACAAGGAGGATGGATCTACTTGCTCAGGGTTTGCATCCTGACTGTGCTGTGTGCTCTCATTATACTAATAATAATCACAATCGTTAAACTGCCCCATTTTTAACCATATGAATAATTACTTTTTATTAACAGTGACAAAAAACAATAAATAGTGATAAAAACAATAGTTTTGAATATAATTGACAGCATAGTTTTGAGCAACTTCTTCGAATATTATTCTGTAGAATTTTTCCTAGGGTGAAAAACACTGTTTTCGTTATAAAATGTTCAGAGCAAACAAAATACATCTTATAGATTTGTTACTATAACCTTACAAAGCAATATAAGAAAACTATTTAGAATTTATAACTTCATAGAAAAATCAGGTATTAAGTCAGGCTCAAAATTTCTAGGTATCTTTCCTTGTACCTGAGTGGTTTGTTAATACCAATGGACTCCATGATCTTCTCAGGTCTCACAGTATCTTGAATTCTTGGTAATGTTGTTGGCTAACAATTGAGCCAATACAATAGGTTCCACTATTTCATTCTTAAACCACAAGGAAGTTTTATGAATGGATATCCATACAAATACACACAAACTCAATATGCAATATATTCATTTTACCTTTTCTTTAAGTGTACCTTTTGAAAACAAGTTTATGAGCTATTTGATTCTATTCTTAGATTCAGTCATTTTCTAACAAGAGACTGGAAGGTGAGAAATGTGGTGTCTGCCTCTAGGATCTTAATCTAGGGAAAGAGTCAGTTCTCATTGCATCAACAAATAGTGCTGATCAGGAGCAGCTGTGAGGGATAAGTTCTAATCCTTCTTTGTCGTTCACCTACTGTTTGACCAGAGGTAAACCATATTCTTCAAACCTCTAGATTCCTTATTTCTAAAATGATGTGCTTGATCCAAATTGTGGATTTTGATTTTGTTCTTCACCATGTTTGGAAAAGAAAATCAAACATAAAGCAATATGAAAGAAGTAAAACTTAACTGAAATCCTGCCATTAATTATTTTGGTGATAACTTTCCATGTAACTCTTTGCTCATGTTCATGAGAGACACACACTTTACATAAATAGGAGCATGTCATGTGTTTATGGAGACCCTATTTTTTAAACAGCTTCTTGTCTTTTGCCTTAATTTTCTTTATCTCCCTGCTCCATCTCCTAAAATAAACATTAATGATTCTAACTTTTATTAGGTCCACAAAATAACATACATACACCATAAAATATACCTATATGAAGGATTTACATAATAGTAAAAAGTCTAGGTTTGAAAATTGACCTGGTCTGCTTAAAAATACTTTGTGATACATTCAAGCTATCTGAAAAATGTCTACCTTAATCTGTTGGACAACTACATGTATGTCATTGTATGGATAGACTAAAATTTCATTTTCCTGTTTAGAAGCATGTATTTTTTTCTACTTTTTAGAAACTGAAAACACTGTGTAATAAACACTCATATATTTTAGTGCCTTTATTTCTGTAAGATGAATTCCCAGATGTAGGGCTTCTGCATCAAAGAGTTAGCATATTTTTACTTTTAATAAATATTGTCAGAATTTTCTAAAGCTGATGTAATAATTTATATTTCCACCAGTAGTATTTTAGAGTACTCTGTACCTTGTAAGCTAGCCAACTCATTTACATTTTCTCCGATGTGAAGGGTACAAAGTTGTTATTTTTAATTTGCATTTCCATGATTGCTAATGAATTTGAGCAGTGCTTACTGATGCTTAGATTTTTTCTTCATATTTACAGTTTTTCCAGATGTCCTCCAGGGTAAACATAAGGTCCTTTAGGTTTCTGGCGGCTACCACGGGAAAGGAGAGAGTGATCAAGTCGGCAGGGCTTCAGGTCCTCTATGTGATTTAATGAGAACAGTTTGTTTATTGGGTTCCTTGTAGGATTTAATTTGTAAAACTTGTTTGAGAAACACTAGGCTAGTTGCTTTCTAGTATCCCTTCCTTGAGATTTTATGATGATAAAATAGTGTTGTTTGCTAATTTTTTTATTATCTCAGCTAGATTTTAAGTTAATTTTAGCCATAACTCCATCTTACAATTCCTTTATGTCAAAGAATTATGTTAATACAGCAGTTCTTACATGTTAATATGAATAAGAACCCACTGGAGAACTTGGTAAAAATGTGGATACTCTAATGCCAATACCAGAAATTGATTCAGAAGATGATCGGGTAAGGTTTAAAAATATCTTTTTTTAACAGACACTTCAGAGAATTTTTTATGCAGATGACCCAAAGACCATCATTTGAGATGTTCGGGTACTTAGCCCTTAGTATAGTGGTTCTCAACCTTCCTAATGCCGAGGCTCTTTAATACAGTTCCTGTGGGTCACAACCCACAGGTTGAGAACCAACTGACTTAGTGGGTACTCAAGAAATGTTCAGTGATTAACAGATTCCCCTAACCTGGCTAAAGTCTGTGTGCCTTAGTGAAGCTTTTTTTAGTGAAATTATATAAACATTGGCACCAAAAAGTTAATTTAAAATTTCCATGCTGCAGTATAACTCAGCCTTTGGAGTTCAGCTAACATCTTCAGAATTGGGAGAAAATCTTCACTTTCTAGAGGAAGATGAGAGGTCAGGGAATAAAATCAGTCTCCTCTGTTCTGTCAGCAACTTTCCCAAGGCACCTGTATCCATCCATTTTTTTTTTTTTTATCAAAGAACTCTTCACTCTGACTCTACTCCACACCACCATCAGTAGCCAGAGGATGGGGTTATATGAAGAGAATTCAACTTCCAGTGTAATAAAGCTACAATTAATTGTCATAAAACCCTAGGCAGAGAAAAGACCCCAAAAGGGAATTATGTAGAGATTTCTTTCTAAAGAGAAGTCTATTGAAGAAATAAACTTTCTATCTGATTTGTTGAGGGCCTGTTCAATCTTATGTTCTTTCTTTTAATCCTATCTGCATCCCAATCACCCTGATTTACTCTGTCACTGGGTGACGGTACAAAGGGAAAGATTGCAGATCTAATTAGCATAATATGGATAAGCAAATGAGGTCTAATCAATTATGGTTCACACTTGCTTTCATCACTCGTGCCAACAGTCGGCAAATTCACTGACAGTTCAAATGTGACATTTTTAGAAGCCATCAGTAAATCAATAACAAGTGACACTAATTTAGATGCACACTTCGTTCTGCCTCCATTTCTGTCCAGGAGATGCAACCTCACAACCCAGAGGCACCTGAGCTCAGCAGTCAATGCCTTTCACCACTTATATCTTACACATGGGCCAAGTCTGTGCATCCTGACTTTTGGCACAGAAGCCATCTAAAGTGGCTTGCATGAAAATTATGGTAAATGTAGTGAGTAGGAGTTTTTCTTCAGTTTGTGTTAGATTTTTATTTTATTTTATTTTGCATTTTATTTATTTGTTTTTCTTTTATTTTTATTGTTAAATCATAGCTGTGTACATTAACGTGATCATGGGGCACCATACATGTGCCCCAAATGTGACCGTTTGACACATTTTCATCACATTGGTTAACATAGCCTTCCTGGCATTTTCTTAGTTATTGTGTTAAGACATTTATATTCTACATTTACTAAGTTTCATATATACCCTTGTAAGATGCACCTCAGGTGTAGTCCCACCAATCACCCTCCCTCTGTCCATCCTCCCCCTCCCTCTCCTCCCTCTCCCTCTTCCCCCTATTCTTAGGTTATAACTGGGTTATAGCTTTCATGTGAAAGCCATAAATTAGTTTCATAGTAGGGCTGAGTACATTGGATACTTTTTCTTCCATTCTTGAGATACTTTACTAAGAATATGTTTATACCCAGAAGACCAAAAATTGCATTATAACAAAGATATTTGTACCAGAATGTTTATTGCAGCCCAATTCATAATTGCTAAGTCATGGAAAAAGCCCAAGTGCCCATTGATCCACGAATGGATTAATAAATTGTGGTATATGTACACCATGAAATATTATGCAGCCTTAAAGAAAGATGGAGACTTTACCTCTTTCATGTTTATATGGATGGAGCTATATTAGATTTTTAGAGAAAGCCTGATAGATATATTTCTGAGGAGGCAATATGGTCTTGTAGTACATGCCACAGGGCAGCTGACCCAAATTCTCACCCTGGCTCTACCACTTACTACTTGTACATTTTTGATTAAAAATCACTTAATGCATCTGTGTTGCAACTATACCATCCGTTGAATGGGGGTGGAAAGGATGCTAGTATGCACCCTTATTTCCCTCACAAGGCTGGATTGAGGATGAAAAGAGATGTTCATGGTAAACATACTTCTCATAACCATAAGGTCATTGGTAGACCTACAAGAGAACAGAGTTTTAGTTTTCAGAGTAAGGAGAAATGGTTTATTCTCTTGTCTGACATTTATAGTCATTTTATTTTATTCCTATGGTATTCGTGTCAAAAATCCCAACCTTAATATGACTCTCATAAAAAGGTAGAACAGGAATTTTAAAGTTCAAATTCACTGTAGTGAAATAAAATCTGAGAAAGGCAGAGTTGGAGAGAACCTTAGTCATCACTATCATCATCACTGTCATCATCACCTACACCACCTTGTATTTCTCTAGTGCTTATAGTTAAGAAAGGGACCTCTCATCCAGAGTTTATCTCGGTGCTGATTGCTTCAGTAGAAATACTGAAAAACTGCAGATCCATCAGATACAGATGAAGTTGGAGACTTGGGCACTCCTTCCATCCTTAGATTTGCCATTCTACTGCTTTGGGGAAAGGTCCACTTACCAGGTCTAAATACATTTAAGCAAGTGTCATTTCACTCTTATTCTTCACCATTCTCAAGGTCATCTTCTCTGAAATTTACATTCACTAGAAATACAACATCCCTTTTGCCCACGCAGCTAGTTTCGCTATAATGTGCACTTAATAATGCCTCCTGCGTATCAGTCCCCCATTTTAAATTTAAATGTATGTGAATTAGTCTTTCAAAACTTAATCCTAGAATCTAGAAAATAGTCTGAATTCAATTCATTTGAAGACAGTTATTGAGTACTCGCTATTGTTACAAAATTGCTGCACAACAAATAACTCAGCATCCTGGAACAATAAAAATTTATTTATTTCTTACATGTCTACCAGTATAGCTCAGCTGATCTTGGCTAGGCTTGCTCATATTTCTGTAGATGGCCTAGGGGCTCTGTAAGTTTTGGCTGCAACATCTTACCTGAAGCCACTCTGTTCCATATGTCTCTCATCTTCATCCTCATACTGTGAGAATGACCTTTTTATGGTAATGTCAGACATACAAGAGCAAGGATGCCAATCCCACAAGCAATTTCCAAGTCTCTGCTCCTGTCACATCTACTAACTTACCTTTGGCCACAACAAACCAACTGGCCAAACTAAGGGGTGGAAAATTATGTCCTGCCCACAGCAATAAGGCATTGCCAAGTTATAAGGCAAAAATATGGCTATTTGAAGGGAAGAATAGTTATGGGCATTAATGTGAGTGCATATATGGAAAAGTCTTGCATCTATAGGAAATACAAGTGTAAATGGGAAGAGGTTTTTCCTTGTGGAATCTTATAATCTCGTAGTGAATCTCAGACTATTTCATGTAAGGGGAAAATTGTATCTGGTTGTAGAACGAGGAAAGGCTAGAAAGAAGGTGTTATTTGAGGTAAATTTCAATGAACAAGTAGGATGTTAACAACCAAAAATATAATAGAGAAATGTCCTTTGTGGTGGGACCCTTTTGAGAGATGACACAGAGAAAGAAAAGAATGGCCATGTTCCAAAAAGAAATCAAAAGTTTAGATGGCTATAGAGAAAATATATGAATGGCAGTAAGTGGCTGATAAAGCCAGAAAAGGAGGGTAGGCTCAGGATTTTTAATGTCTCAACTACATCAATAGATACCTCATTTCTACCATTACATTGCCTATGACCAAATTCCAAACAAACATTTCATAGATAAGGGATTTATCTCTCTCTCTCCCCCTTTCTATGTGTCTACCCTGCTTCCCCAAAATAAGACATCCTCTGAAAATAAGACCTACTTACAGGAAAGATAAGACGTCCCCTGAAAATAAGACCTAGCACATCTTTGGGAGCACACCTTAAAATAAGACACTGTCTTATTTTCGGGGAAACAGGGTATCTATCCGTGACCAAGAGGTAAGCCTACATGATGCTCTGGCTGTTCCGTCAGTTGAACACCTTCCTCAACTTTTTAAGGCATCATTTCATCTAAGAACATCTGCAGCTGCCTGAAACCTATTTTCCCAGGGTAGTACTCAACTTTACGCTGACTAGAAATATCAAACTTTCTTTCATAGTTTCTTTGACATACTTGAACATTATTGAACAAACGTCACTTACATCTATCTCTTGAATTGTGTCAATCTGAATTGAAAATGTGCTGACTTTTTTTTTTCATCATCACTCTCTGTTTCTATGCCACCAGCACAATTGGACATGACTGGGAAATACTGGTCACTTCTATTCCCTGGAATGTTTAAGTTAGTTCTTGTATCCACATTTCTAGGACCTAACTCTTTAACTCTTTACAGTCATACAGACTCAGACCTGAAAAATTGGGGGGTTAATTCTTTTGTGAATATAAAGATATAGTTGCTAAGAATTATAGCTAATAATATAATGTAGTTTTATAAGTAAAATGAGAACACTGTAGGCTTTCTTCAAGCAATGTATCTTATTTCTTACAATATTATTCAAATTTGCTCATGTGCCTTGGCTGCGGAAAAAGCCCTCTTGACTACTAATAATTGAAATTATAAGATATTTCTAAAATAAATAAGATTTTATTTTTTCAAGTGCCATAGTGACTTCTACCAAGCTATGTTTTTACGTGGAAGATATATTAATATGCAAATTATAGTAAATAAGAATAATATGTGCCATTTACTGACTTTGCTACCATTTGTGTGCTGGACTAATGTTTGCATATATTATCCTTACTAATTACTAATGAGGAGGTGGGTGGATTGCCTGAGCTCACGAGTTTGAGACCAGCCTGAGCTAGCGTGAGACTCCATCTCTAAAAATAGCCTGGCATTGTGGCAGGCATCTGTAGCCCCAGCTATTCGGGAGGCTGAGACAAGAGAATTGCTTGAGCCCAGAAGTTTGAGGTTGCTGTGAGCTATGATGTCATATCACTCTATCGAGGGTGACAAAGTGCAACTCTGTCTGTCTCAAAACAATAATAATAATAAAATGATAATTTCTAATGAGGCTGGAACTGGTATCATTCCCATTTTACATATGATAAGACTCAGGCTAGATAAATAATTTTCCCAAAACCACACAAGTATTAAATTGTAAAAGAGAACTCTGATTTTGATTCAAAAATCCCATTTAGAGTCATTCAGCAAGGAATTGAGGCCCCACTAAATGCTAGGAACTAGAATCTTACAGTTAGCAAAACGAAAATCCTAGTCCTTGGAACTTATTTTTTAGTTGATATTGATTTTTAGTTGATATACATTTTCATTGGCAGGATAAACACACAATTTAGTGAATTTAGTAGATTACTGTTCTTTCATATATGTGTATTAACCTGTTAGTCTTATCTTCATTACTAAATTTTAAGTTTCTTTTGGACTGAAAGTGTATCTTATAATTCTTCTTAATTTTAATTTCCCCATAGCACACTCAAATGATAATCTATGGTGCCATTTAATACTTATTTTTTAACTGTTTTTTTTTTTTTCTATTATTGGAAGATCACACCATTAACAAACCCTTGAGAATTCACCAGCACGGGCTTATTTTACTGTTCCATTCATTGTATTCTGCTGCTGATTCATTGTAGGGGCAGCAGGGAAGGTGGTCAGTCTAGGTCCCTACACTGCCTACGTAACTTTACCTCCCAGATGTTGTGCCGACTTAAATCATGGGTATCCAATGCCAACATCTAGAGAAAAACTAGAATAGTAGGTTCTCTGGACATTTAGCACCACATTAAAAACGTCCTTGTGGGATGTTGAACAAATTCCTTTCCCCTCCTGTGCTTATTTCTTTTTGTATTATATACTTCAGCTAAGGGAAAAGTTAGGAGGAAGAAACAGGATGAGACCTGACCTCTTTAAGTGATATTTTTGAACAGATTGCCAAAAAAAAAAAAAAAAGCTATACTTTTGTTCACTTATTTTCTTCACAGTATTTTGGCAAGTATAATGAGAAACAAGGAAGGTTCTTGATTTAAAAACTAGCTTAAAACAATTTCTAATTAGGAGATTATATAATCACTTCTGGTACTTAAATACAAAAATGTTAAAAAGGACCAGAAATGACTTGAGTTCCAGAAATATGGTAAACTAAATATCTAGAGATAATCCTCTCAGATCAGAACACCTGTGGACTGAATGCAGTGACACACCATTGGTCAAACGTGAGAGATTACTGGGAAAGCAGGATTTTGAGGAAAATTTAAAGTAATGCTTACAATAAAGAAAGAAAGAAGACAGACTGAACATTAACAAGTTACATGTTGAACTTAAGAAGTTAGAAAGAGAATACGAACACACAGAAGAAGCAAGTAAATAAAAAGTCAGAGTTGAAACCAATAAAATAGGAAACAAACATACAACAGGAAGGATCAAAAACCAATCATGAATATTCACTAAATTGTATCAATAAGAGAAAAAATATTCCAAACAGATGGAGAAAACAAATTTGATAAAATTTAGCTAATATAATTTTTAAAATCAGAATCTTAGAAAATTTAAAATAAATGTGATTTCCTTCTTATGGTAAAATGTATATGTCAAAAACTATGGCAAACCTTATATTTCATAGTAAAATTTTAAAGGATTCTCTTTTAAATTAAGAACAAGATTTTAAAGAGCTTATTGTCACCATTCCCTGTTAATATAGTACTAATATAGTACCCAGACAGCTCAATTTACCTACAAAAAAGCACGGTAGGTACAAGGACTTTCAAAAATGCAACTATGCTGTCATTATTTTTATATAATATGATTGTCTACATAGAATATCCCCCAAAAACACATTTAGATTAATTCCTGGAACTATCAAGATAACAATGTTTCCAGTAATAAGAGCAAACTACAAAACTCGATTGTATTGTAATAAAGAGTAAGAAAATAAAAGAAAACATTATATATATTTTATTATGATAAAAATTGATAAGCAATAAATATATGAAAAGTTGTACAAGACAAAAACCATTATAGACAAAATTATAAAATGTTGAAATAAAGAAATCTTAAATAAATGGAGAACTTTATCTTACGGATGCCAATTCTCCCTAAGTTATTTTCACATTCAATTTAATTCCAAAAAAAATTCTACCAGGTTTTTTTTTTCCTAGCTGATTCTAGTATTTATAATTAAGAGCAAAACTTAAAGAATAGCCATGACATTAATACAAATAAAGAAAGTGGAAGAAGTAAGTCACAAACCAGAAAAAAATATTTTCAATACATATAATATTATAATAAAGGATGTGTGTTCAGAAAAAAAGCAAAACAAATGAACATCAGCAACAAAACCCTCCTACAGTTCAAAATAAAAAAGTCAAAATCTCCATAGGAAAATTGGCAAAATTTCCAGAAAAGAAAATAGCAATAGTCAATAAACATGAAAAAATACTAATCTCATTAGTAATGAGGGAAATGTACATTAAAATCCCACTGAAATGACAACTACACAAGCAAAAGGTTAGCAAAAATTACAAATATCAGAAGGGGCAAGAATGTGTAATGTGTAAGTTGTAACACACTGGCACAACTTCTTTGGAAAATAATCTGGTAATAAATATCTGGAAAATTAAAGATGTGCAGACCCAGCAATTCAACTCCAGGAGACATCTACAAGAATGTTCAGAAAAGCAATGCTTGGAATAGCAAAAAAGATTTACCAATTGTGGTTTATGAAAACCAGGGAGTCCCCATACAATAAAAGTGAGCAAATATAGCTGTAGGCAAAGTTAAGATGAATCTCAAAAATACAGCATTAAGCAAAACATCAAAATTGTGAAATATATGCAGGGTGATTTCATTTATACAAGAATTGAAAACAGAAAGCTGTAAATACTATATTGTCCAGGGAGATGACATTCATGCGTAAAAGCAACAGCAACAAGAAGAATGATGACCACAAAATTCAGATCTTGGTTAATCTAAGCAGGGAGAGAGGGTGTGTGATGTACAAAGGGCATGTGGAATGCTAAGAGGTACGGGGATTGTTCTATTTTGTATGCAGTCTGATGGGCACACATGGGTTTATTTCCATATTTGTCTTTAAATTCTAAATATATGTTATATACTCTCTTCTCTGTGGATGATGTATTTCATAATAAAAAAATTTTAATATCATGAAAATCCCATGTTGAAAATATTTTAGGAGTCTCAAAAGAAAAACCCTGTGGATTGCACATCAAGGCATGGTAATTCAGAGTGAGGAATAAGCTCAGAGGCAATGTGCAGAAAATACAACTCATGCAAAAGGACCCTATTACCCGGGTGGACACCAGGCACAGAAGTGAAATGCAATTTTAGAATGCTCTAAATCTTAAAAACAAACAAACAAAGACAAAATAGGTATTGGTTTGAGTGGAAACACAAATTGACATGTGAGTGAGACTCTTTTATGCAATGAAACCATGAGTATGAAAATGTTCCTGAATCTGTCTGTGGTCACTGGGAACACGACTGTGAACTCCTTTGCAGAAGTCAGGAAGGGCATCCAGCACCCACACTAGAACAAGAACCCTGGGAGACCTGGTCTGGGAGACGGGAGCAGCTGGCAATTACAAGTCCAGGGGGGAGTGGGTTAACCCACAGCTGGTGGGAGTCAACCAAATGACTGCAAAGACAATGGAAAGAATGGGGGAGGTGCAGAGAGACCAAGAGGGGAAAGAGTTGACTAAATTAAACCAGACATCCACATAAATTAAGCTTTATTAAAATAGTGCCATGGTTCTGATTCTTTTAATACAATTTATTGATTTGATAGATTCTTATAGCTGAAAAGAACTCAAGGTACAGAGAGGAAGAATGTTTCTTGTGCTCTGGACAAAAGAGTACTCTGAAGCTTCCCCTACTCTCCTCTTCCTTTCTTTCCTCTATTCCTCCATAGTCAAAGAAAGATCTGCCTGTCTATATGGATCCCTGGAACCAGGCAGCCTGAAAAGCAAAGAACTGAGTCAGTGGCTTTAGAGATGTAGGGTGACCTACACTGATCTGGCTTTTAGGCTTTTTCCATTAAGAAAACATTTCCTACTGTCAAATGCAACTGTCTAAAATATATTTTGCTAAAGAGGATGTTTTACCACTGAGGCACTAAAAGCTAAATGGGCCACATTTCGGAAAGATCTATAAAATTTAGGAGGAATTAAAGAAGAAATATATCAACATTTGTGGAAGATTAATGAAAGACTGCAAAATGTGAAATGTAATGTCCTTAAATTAGTCTGGGAAAAGAGAAATAGAACAAAGTGTTGAGAGAACTGAAATGAAATTCAGAAAGGAGCCTCATAGACTGAACGTTGGGGAAATGATAGGCTGGAAGAAAACTACAATGATACAGGGGCTTTCCCCAAGAAAGAAAAGAAATGGCCCAGAGCAGACAGCTCATTCCAGGGGGCCACTGTCAGGGCTGGGGGCATGAAATGATCTGTTTTGTACTGTATCTTCCATCTTTAATGTCTCATTCCTGTCAAACCGCACCAACTATCTATCTTGTACCAGGACATTTCATCAAAAAAGTGTCATTCCTGGGGGTGGGCAAATTGACCTGAGGATAAAATGAAAATTCCAAACTTAAACAATCAAACAGGAGCTCCTTTCCCAACGGGGCCTTCTTAATGTACCTTGAACAATTCCTAAGTATTTCTCAAGGAGGTTGAGGAGTGAAGGGACAGAAGGGCAAGATAGGGTATAGATGGTTCGCTTTATGTAAAGATTAGTAACATGTTGGATATTTGATAACAAAAAAATATTCATAGACCTGTAAGTTTGGAACTGTTGATAAATGAGAGTGGACCTAATAAAAAAAAAACAAACTCAAGGCAGCCAAGTTCAACATTTTCTGTTTTTATCTATTTCCTTCTTCCAAATGAAGAAAAGAATAATATCTGGTAGCATTCTGAAGAGCCAGTAAGTTTGATAAGGGAAAGGTAAGTAGTAAAACTTTCATGATAATAAGAGTTTTGAGTCCAGACAACATATACCATATAATAGTTTACACCACAAGCTTTCTTTCTAAAAGTTATTCTGTGAAATGAGGATGTTCTCATCCCACTCAAAATAATAACACCATCACATAACAAGTGCATGCTTTCTATATATCAAACAATGCCTTAAATACTTATTTGCTATATACATAGAAAAACCATGAAATGGACTTTATTTCTATCTTCATTTTTTAGAGGAAACACATAATCTGAAAGAAATTAACTAATTTGCTCAAGGTCAAACAGTGAAATTAATGGCAAGAAGATTCCAGTCTTGTTCTGCCCCTCAACAACTGTGTGACCTTGGGAAATGTTCTCATCAAAAGATGATGGTATCTTCTCCTTGGGATTGTTGGTGGTTAATAAATAAGATAATATTCATGGAGCACTTGGAACTAAGTAAACAATAATCTATAATTTTTATTTTCACTTATTACAGAAAAAAAAATGTTGTTACTAGATTTAGCTCACACCGGTGTTACCAAAGGGAAATTTTGAAAAAATACAATGCCCTGAGCTCCATTCCAACTGGGTCCCACACAGTCAGAATCTTTGGGAGAAGGGCTTATATATTCATTTATTTGAAAAAATGTTGAGGGGGTGGAGACAAGATGGCTGACTGAAGCCAGCTTTCCACAGAGGCTCCCGTCCAGAAGGAGAGTTAAAGGACAGAAGTTTAGCAAGTAACCTGCTGGATTAGAGCTGCACCAAGAGAGAAGGTTGAAGAATGCACATCAACACCACTGAGGCGAGCTACGACCCCAAGGATACAAACAAAAGGTACAAAATCCATCACCAAGTGGATGAGAGTCACCTCCCCCATGAGAATGATGCAGGGTGCCCCATAAACAAATGAGCAGAGTTCAAAGGTCCTCCCACTACACTCCACGGGAGAGACCCTCTAAAAACTGGACCTACTTCCCCTACTAGGATGCCATGGCATTCTCCTGCCAGGCATAAAACTGTATAAAACTGATAATATTCTCTACCTGCAACTCTGAGCTCCCAGCACTCCCCTCCACTCTCACTCTGAGGTCTGGTTCTTGGGTGATTTCTTGAGGGGTGTGGACAGGGCCTAAACTTCAGCTGGTCAGTGCTGACTCTGGGGCATGGGAGTGAGGAGAGGATGGTCAGCTGAGAGGGAACCACACCAGAGCGGCAGTGCCCCAAGGTGCAGAGCAGCAGCCGTCTTTTGGCAACAATAGGGCTCACTCCCAGATATTCCGAAGCCACACCTCCTCTGAAGCCACACCTCTGGGCAAACAGAGGAGGCCAGGCATCTCTCAGGTGACAAGCACCACGGAACAGAAACATTTCTGGGACAGAAACGCAGGCCATGTGAGTAAAGGGTTTGCCGGAGGCGGTACAGACCTGGGTGGAGAGCAGAGACTAGAAATGCATGCGCAGAGCCAGGACGTTCCCAGGGTGGGGCTGACCCAAAGGACCACTTTACTGAGCCTAGGATGCACCGAGCCCTCAGGGGATCGTCAGCCTATAGACAAAGGAAGACAGGTGGCTAGAACTGACAGCTAACCGAATATAAACCTGCAAGAGGAAAGGCAGGGCCTGAGGCGCAGGCTCTGGGAACTCAAAACAGCTTCTCTTCTGCAGGGGAATTTAGCAGGGACAGAAACAACTCCCCCAAAGTTGTTCTTGTTCTATTCTGTCAGTAATATCAATCAGGGGTAGGGCTGGAACTTAGTGAACACCCCCCAGCCTCCATCAAGTGCCCAAGGTTGTCAGGCCTCACCTCCCCCTGCTAGATAGAGGCAGAGAGCAGTGGCAGAAATACATTTTGTAATTCAGGCAGGTGCAAAACCCTGGAGTATCTGTTCATAACAGGCAACTGGGTCACAGCCCTGCGGGGCTATCAGTGACTGGGTGTGACAGAGGTGCAAGGTGGGGAAGGAGGCATCAATCTTCCCGGACTGATCTATTTGCTGGGTGCGTCCTCCTGACTCCACGGAGCACTGGAGTAAGCCATATCTGAGTAGTCAACAGACCCCTGCAATCCAGTTGCCATAGACCTTTTAAAATCTCCCACCTGAGACAGGTGCTGACAGAGACAATTGATTTGGACGTTTTGAACTGAGCCAATCGCCCGAGGAATATTCAGGTGGTGCCCTGGGTGTGTGGTTGTAGGAAGGTTTGATTTTCCTTTTCCAATTGTTGCCTGTGAGGGGCGGGGTGACTTACTTGTTGGTGTTTCTCCACAGCTGAGACTTCAACTCAGAGTAACTGTTTCACTAGTGTTGAACAGAGACCAGCTGAAAACAAGACAGAACCACTTAGTCCCACCACACCAAACAGGTCCCCAGTTTCTTAGGCCGTAGCACTGTACAGGTCCTCAACAAAGCTCCAGGGGAAAAACCAAATGGTGTAAAACAATCATGGGGCAGAATCAGCAGAAAAACTCTGATAACATGAATAACCAGAATAGATCAAACCCCCCCCCCAAGAAAAGATATGGCAGATGTAACTGAAGATCCCATTTACAAACAGCTGGCCGAGATGTCAGAAATCGAATTCAGAATTTGGATTGCAAACGAGATTAATAGAATGGAGAAAAATTTGGAATTAGAAATTCGAGGAGCAATTCAAAAGTTAGAATTAGAAATTCGAGGAGCAATTCAAAAGTTGTCTCAAGAATTTAACGAATTTAAAGACAAAACCACCAAAGATTTTGATGCACTGAAGCAAGAATTTGCAGGCCTCAAAGATCTGAGAAATACAGTAAAAGGCCTCAGTGACAGATTGGACCCAAAGAAGAAAGGATTTCTGACATTGCAGATGAAGTAATCACTTTGAGAGTTTGAACGCTTCCAAACTCTCAAAGAGGAAGAGAAATGGAGAGCAAAAACAGATCATTCTCTCAGAGAACTCTGGGATAATTCAAAGAAGGCTAATATCCATCTCAATGGAATCCCTGAAAGCATTGAAGTGGCCTCGTAAGGCACAGAGGCCCTTCTCCATGAAATTATGAAAGAGAATTTTCCAGACATGCCTAGAGATTCTGAAATTCAGATAGCAGACAGTCTCAGAGCCCCATCATCACTCAATCGCGATAAGACATCCCCCAGGCATATCATAATTAACTTCATTAAAGTTAATATGAAGGAGAAAATTCTGAAAGCAGCCAGATGTAAGAAATCCATTACCTACAAAGGGAAGAACATTAGAATGACTGCAGATCTCTCTGAAACTTTTCAAGCCAGAAGATGGTGGTCATTGACTTTTAATCTCCTAAAACAAAATAACTTTCAACCCCAGCTCCTGTATCCAGCTAAACTGACTTTCACTTATGATGAAGAAATTAAATACTTTAATGACATTCATATGTTGAAGAAATTCGCTATAACCAAACCAGCTCTTCAGGATATTCTCAGACCTATCCTCCATAATGACCAGCCCAATCCTCTACCAAAAAAGTAAAATCACTCAGAAACTTTTGATCAAACTCCAATTTCCACAGTGGTGAAAGGATTAAAAATGTCCACTGGACTTTTGAAAAACTCGATACCCAAAATTTTACCAGACTTATCAATATTCTCCATTAATGTAAATGGCTTAAACTGTCCTCTAAAGAGGCACAGGTTAGATGACTGGATACAAAAACATAGGCCATATATTTGATGCATACAAGAGTCACATCTTACCTTAAAAGACAAATATAGACTCAGGGTGAAAGGATTGCCGTCCATATTTCAGGCAAATGGTAACAAGAAAAAAGCAGGTGTTGAAATTCTATTTGCAGACACAATAGGCTTTAAACCAACAAAAGTAAGGAAAGATAAGAATGGTCACTTCATATTTGTTAAGGATAATACTCAATATGATGAGATTTCAATTATTAATATCTATGCACCCAACCAGAATGCACCTCAATTTATAAGAGAAACTCTAACAGACATAAGCAACTTGATTTCCTCCAGCTCCATAATAGTCGGAGATTTCAACACTCCTTTGGCAGTGTTGGATCCATCCTCAAACTGAATACACATACTTCTCATCAGCCCAAGGAACATACTCCAAAATTGAGCACATCACAAGTCTAACCTCAGTAAATTTAAAGGAATAGAAATTATTCCTTGCATCTTCTTGGACCACCATGGAATAAAAGTTGAACTCAGTAACAACAGGAATCTGCACATTCATACAAAAACATGGAAGTTAAATAACCTTATGCTGAATGATAGCTGGGTCAGAGATGAGATTAAGAAGGAAATTGCAAAATTTTTAGAACAAAATGACAAGGAAGACAAGAATTATCAGAACCTCTGGGATACCACAAAGGCAATCCTAAGAGGGAAATTTATAGCACTGCAAGCCTTCCTCAAGAGAATGGAAAGAGAGGAAGTTAACAACTTAATGGGACATCTCAAGCAACTGGAAAAGGAAGAACATTCCAACCCCAAACCCAGTAGAACAAAAAAAAAAATAACCAAAATTAGAAAAGAATTAAATAAAATTGAAAACAAAAGAATTATACAACAGATTAATAAACCAAAAAGTTGGTTTTTTGAAAAGGTCAATAAAATAGATAAACCTTTGGATAACCTAATCAGGAAAAAAAGAGTAAAATCTCCAATATCATAAATCAGAAATGACAAAGATGAAATAACAACAGACTCCTCAGAAATTCAAAAAATTCTTAATAAATATTACAAGAAAATTTATTCTCAGAAATATGAAAATCTGAAGGAAAGTGACCAATACATGGAAGCATGTCACCTTCCAAGACTTAGCAGACACATGTGGAAATGTTGAACATGCCAATATCAAGTTATGAAATAGCATCAATCATACAAAATCTCCCTAAAAAGAAAAGCCCGGGACCAGATGGCTTCATGTCAGAATTCTACCAAACCTTTAAAGAGGAATTATTACCTATATTGCTCAACCTGTTTCAAAATGTAGAAAAAGAAGGAAGACTACCCAACACGTTCTATGAAGCAAACATCACCCTGATCCCCAAACCAGGAAAAGACCCAACAAGAAAAGAAAATTATAGAACAATATCACTAATGAATATAGATGCAAAAATATTCAACAAGATTCTAACAAACAGAATCCAGCAACACATCAAACAAATTATACATCATGACTAAGTCGGTTTTATCCCAGGGTCTCAAGGCTGGTTCAATATACGTAAATCTATAAGTATAATTCAGGACATAAACAAATTAAAATCCAAAGACCATATGATTCTCTCAATTGATGCAGAAAAAGCTTTTGATAATATCCAGCATCCCTTCATGATCAGAACACTTAAGAAAATTGGTATAAAGCTAGTGAATGATGCCCCATGAATATATCAATGTACACAGCTATGATTTAATAAAAAAAAAAAGAAAGAAAGAAAGAAAATTGGTATAGAAGGGACATTTCTTAAACTGATAGAGGCCATCTACAGCAAACCCACAGCCAATATCGTATTGAATGAAGTTACATTGAAATCATTTCCACTCAGATCAGGAACCAGACAAGGCTTCCCATTGTCTCCACTGCTCTTTAACATTGTAATGGAAGTTTTAGCCACTGCAATTAGGATCAAGGGTATCCATATAGGGTCAGAAAAAATCAAACTTTCGCTCTTCGCAGATGATATGATTGTATATCTGGAAAACACCAGGGATTCTACTACAAAACTCTTAGAAGCGATCAAGGAATACAGTAGCATCTCAGGTTACAAGATCAACATTCATAAATTGGTAGCCTTCATGTATACTAACAATAGTCAAGCTGAAAAAACAGTTAAGGACTCTATTCCATTCACAGTAGTGCCAAAGAAGATGAAATATTTGGGAGTTTATCTAACAAAAGATGTGAAAGATCTCTATAAAGAGAACTATGAAACTCTAAGAAAAGAAATAGCTGAAAACATTAACAAATGGAAAAACATACCATGCTCATGGCTGTGAAGAATCAACATTGTTAAAATGTCCATACTACCCAAAGGAATATATAATTTTAATGCAATCCCTATTAAAGCTCCACTGTCATACTTTAAAGATCTTGAAAAAATAATACTTCATTTTATATGGAATCAGAAAAAACCTCGAATAGCCAAGACATTACTCAGAAATAAAAACAAAGCAGGAGGAATCACGCTACCAGACATCAAACTATACTATAAATTGATAGTGATCAAAACAGCATGGTACTGGCACAAAAACAGAGAAGTAGATGTCTGGAACAGAATAGAAAACCAAGAGATGAATCCAGCTACTTACCGTTATTTGATCTTTGACAAGCCAGTTAAAAACATTCAGTGGGAAAAAGATTCCCTATTTAACAAATGATGCTGGGTGAACTGGCTGGCAACCTGTAGAAGACTGAAACTGGACCCACACCTTTTACCATTAACTAAGATAGACTCTCACTGGATTAAAGATTTAAACTTAAGACATGAAACTATAAAAATACTAGAAGAGAGTGCAGGGAAAACGCTTGAAAAAATCAGTCTGGGTGAGTATTTTATGAGGAGGACCCCCTGGGCAATTGAAGCAGCTTCAAAAATACACTATTGGGACCTGATCAAACTAAAAAGCTTCTGCACAGCCAAGAACACAGTTAGTAAAGCAAGCAAACAGCCCTCAGAATGGGAGAAGATATTTGCAGGTTATGTCTCCGACAAAGGCTTAATAACCAGAATCCACACAGAACTCAACCGTATAAGCAAGAAAAGAACAAGTGATCCCATTGCAGTCTGCGCAAGGGACTTGAAGAGAAACTTCTCTGAAGAAGACAGGGGCACGGCCTACAGATATATGAAAAAATGCTCATCATCTTTAATCATCAGAGAAATGCAAATCACAACTACTTTGAGATATCATCTAACTCCAGTAAGATTAGCCCATATCACAAAATCCCAAGACCAGAGATGTTGGAGTGGATGTGGAGAAAAGGGAACACTTCTACATTTCTGGTGGGAATGCAAATGAATACATTCCTTTTTGAAAGATGTTTGGTGAACACTTAGAGATCTAAAAATAGATCTACCATTCAATCCTATAATTCCTCTACTAGGCATATACCCAGAAGACCAAAAATCACATTATAATGAAGATATTTGTACCAGAATGTTTATTGCAGCCCAATTCATAATTGCTAATTCTTAAAAAAAGCCCAAGTGCCCATCGATCCATGAATGGATTAATAAATTGTGGTATATGTACACCATGGAATATTATGGAGCCTTAAAGAAAGATGGAGACTTTACCTCTTACGTGTTTACATGGATGGAGCTGGAACATATTCTTCTTAGTAAAGTATCTCAAGAATGGAAGAAAAAGTATCCAATGTACTCAGCCCTACTATGAAACTAATTTATGGCTTTCACATGAAAGCTATAACCCAGGTATAACCTAAGAATAGGGGAAATGGTGAAAGGGAGGGGAGGGAGAGGGAAAGGGGGTCGAGGGGGGGTGATTGGTGGGATTACACCTGGGGTGCATCTTACAGAGGTATATGTGAAATTTAGTAAATGTAGAATGTAAATGTCTTAACACAATAACTAAGAAAATGCCAGGAAGGCTATGTTAACCAGTGTGATGAAAATGTGTCAAACGGTCTATAAAACCAGTGTATGGTGGCCCATGATCGCATTAATGTACACAGCTATGATTTAGTAATAAAAAAAAAAATGTTTTCTTCCAAAGGATTCTATTGCAGGAGATGCAAAGCCTGGTATTTGGAAACCACTGATATTGGTACATGGGCCATAGGAGGTCATTGGAAGAGGACCGTGAAGTGGTGGTTGATAAGTACTTTCTGGAGATATGGGTTGAATGTGCCCCTGTAAAATGCATACAGCCAAGTGTATTGAGTCTGGTCTAAAAAGCACGTCCCAGTCACTAGCCACCTGGTCATGATCGTTGGCTTTTATCTCATACATAGGCTAGCCACCAGTCAGGAGATGCAGGTACATCCCACACTGCTTGATTTTCCAGGTGTGCTGAGGTTGGATTGGAACTCCCCAGGTTAGGAAAGAAAGTCATCATGGGAAAAGAGTTGCTGTTACCAGATGCAGAGTGCTCATGGTCTTAAAAGGCCCTTTCACCTTAAAACTAAGGTCAGGCAATTATACCAGTCTCTGCTGGCCTCGGTGCCCCCATCTCGAAAATGAAAGGGCTCAAACGATCCTGTGACTCTGCCTGCTCCAGTGTTCTGTGAGTGAGTGTAAGGCCTGTTTATATTGACATTTAGGCTAAGTGTACTTATACTGTGGAGTGGAGGGAACAGAAGGAAGGCAGATTCCAGTCTGAAGCTACTCCTCACGATGCACCAGAAATGTCAGGAACCCAGCTTCCTTCCTTCAGAGCAATTCCCTTTTCCCCTTCCCTGAGGATGCTGCTGTCCCCGCCTTTGTTTCTGCAGTGGCTTCCTGTCAGGACACTCTCCTCATTTTTGCCATTGAACATCAGTCAACAGGGCCCCCGGCATCATCTCACTACACATTTTCTCCCCCGTATTTAGAACGGTACCATGTTATGCTTGAAATCTGAACCTTTCTTTTGTTCAGAAAATCAGCAGCTTTTCCCCTGATCCATGTTTCCACGTTGGGGGTAAACTGGGACTATTGTCTTCCAGAGTCCTTTGGAGCTGCTGACTTTGGGGAATCCATTCATTCTGTATTTGAATATGTATGTTAGTGAACATTCAAGCATCTCATCTACATAAGCAGAAGGACATGTGTTTTCTTTTCCTAACTAGTATTGATCATAGATTTATTTCTCAGAGACTTTATTGCTGGGTGCTCCTTGGTTTCTAATCCCAACGTGTATTATAGAGCCACCTCCTGGCCAAAAGAAAAATGATAGAAAGAAAGAAGGGAAGTGGTGTTTGTGGGAACAGTGAAATCATGGACTCTAGGACTGCGGTAGCTCTAAATGTTAAGCAAGAGTCCCTGAGACTCAAGGCAGTAGGGGATCCCTCTCAGGGAGGTTTTAGACCTCCTTTTAAATAGCAGCATATTTCACAGTCAGAAGTGGAAAAGGTCTGTTAGGATGTATGATTTGGCTCTTAGTGACACTGACATGGGAACTCAGGGAATCACCACTAGCTCTATTCCCCTAGGTCACAGAGATTATATTCGTTTTCGTTCCAAATCCAGAAGCTGTCACCTTCTGTACTTCTAGAACCAAAATATATAATTTTATGACTTTGTCCACTCAAACTAATAATACCACTGGCATGCCTGATGTAGAATTATGAATTGGAAAGACAATCATGCAATTAGCAAGTCTGGAAAGGGGAGAGATATAGTTGTGTTTAAGAGAATCACAATGTATAGAGAGAGCACTGGGCTAGGAGTGCTCAATGGTAACAAAATCTTCCCCTTCATCAAAATAAGGTGCACATAGCCATGAAATTTCTGGCACCCATATCCTGCATTCTTCTAAGTAGAGGTGAACGGAAGAGATTTTCACTGAATATATGAATTCCTGCAGTGGAATAATAATTAACTTCCCAGATCACATCAGGTCAACTCTTCTACTCTTTAAGAACTCTTTTGACAACCTAGGTTAAATAGTAGGCATTTTAGCCGGGAATGAAGGCTTGCGTGGGACGTGCATGTAGGAAGGCGGGGATGCTCAGGATACCCAGTCCCACAGACCTGAGTAATATTAGGCATAAAAGAGAGTTCACATAGCCTGCTTCGCTTCCTTACAGAAGCGGGAACCAAGGTCCAGCTATGCAGATTCAGACTGAAGACCGTGTTGTCTAACTCCTGAGCTTGCATTTTGCCCACTCAAGTCATCACTCCACACCTCTTCCTCTCCGGAGGCCCTAACGCGGTGGTCACAGAGATTCCAATAACACCGCAGTGAACTGCAGGGGTGTGTCATCACTTGAGTGACGTCTCCCCCCACCAGGAGCAAGGCAGAAAAGGAACGCATAGGGAGCAGCCCAGACAATCAGATCTTCTCAGGAATAAAACTTGGAACTTCAAGGGCAAGAAAAGTGTGTTTTAGCTTTTAAACTCATCCTCCCCTGTTCTCGGGTACAGCACCTGACCCTGAGCAGATTCGAACACTGGCCAATGCAGGAATGGGAAGAGCTGCAGGCACGCTGTTCCGGAGGGGCAACGTGGCATGGTCGATTCCCTGCTTCTCCAAAGCATAGCTAGAACAGAGCTTCCTTCACCACCACACATTAAAGTCACTCAGTCCTCTTCATGTCCTTATTTTCCAACTTACCAGGCATGGATTCCACACTGTGACACCACCGTAACCTCTCCCTTGCAATTACCCTCAACTCCGCAGCCCCCTGCTCGCAGTACCCAGTGAGCTGCACCTGCGCCCGAGCGCTGAACTCAGATGGAGCAACGCGCAGAAACACACAGTGCGCGTGCGCACGCCTTTCTCTTTCATTCAGCATCCTCCATTTAGCAATGCAACACTGCTGGATGATTTTGCTAGTGACCAAGTAAACTCCCTCCTTCCTTTTCTAAAAAAGACTATTTCACTCCTGTTTTCTCCATCACCCTTTCCCTTCCAACACCAATTTTCAGCATTTAGACCTCATCCTTCTTTCTAGGGAACCTGGATCCCTCATCCCCTACTAACCAACCTGTCAACTTCATGCTCACACCCTCACAGACTCCACCTCATTCTCCTGAACACAGACAAGTGAAGTCTGTGTCACTTATTCAAACATTTCCCCCTCTCTGAAAATATCTCCATCTGCACTTGCACCATCACTTTCTTCTCTACTAGATCATTACCATCAGGATAGGAACCTGAACATCATGTAAAAATATCATCTTTCTAAGGAGCAAAGACAGAAGGAAAACAACATTTAAAACTCACCTTGAGCCTAATTTGCTAGTAGCTCTCATCTCATTTCTTTTTCTCATTCAAAGCAAAATGCCTCAAAAGAGTTGTATACAGTTGTGTCATTCATATGCACCCTCACATCAACCTGAAATTAAAAAGAAAATCAATGCCTCTACTTATTCCCTTTACAGTCCTTTCTCAAACCACTTCCACTGGGCGTTATCCCCCATCTCAGAGCTTTGCTTTCCTGTTAAAGTCACTGATAACTTCCATCTTGCCAGAATCCAATAGTCACCTTTCTGTGTTCATCTGATTCAAATTCTGCCCAGCATTTGCCTCTGTTGATCGCATCATCCTTCTTGTAACTCCCTCTTGTCTAGGCCTCCAGATTATGACATTCACCTAATTTTCCTCTGATCTCACTGCCTTCTCTTCAGTCCCTTAGCCGGCATCATTTACTCTGCAACATTCTTAAATAGTATACCATTCCAAAGATCTGTCCTTGGTCATCTTTAACTCTTTATCCTCAGATGACCTGTGTGCTGCGAAAGCTACACACACACATGTGCTCAGGACTCCCAAAACTGTATCCCCAAACTGTACCTCTATAATGAAGTTGTAAATCTAAGTTAGCATCTCATCTTGAATGACTAATAGGTGTCTCAGACATAAGGCCAAAACAGAGCTCTTGTTTTTCTTTCACCCTCCTACGAGTCTACACTTCAGACTTCCCATCTTAGTAAATGACAACATCATCCAATCAGTTAGTTTGTCACAAAGCCTGATCTTTATCCTTGGCTGCTCTTTTTCTTTCTTGCTCCACATTTGCTAAATCAGTATGCCATGTCAAAAATATTTCCAAAATACATGCAGGACCCGGCCACTTCCTACCACTTCTCTTGTAACAACTTTATTCCAGAATGAATGAATGATGTGATGGTACCCACAGAGAAAAGGGGATCAGGTATAAAAATTTTCACTGTTCCTCTAGTGCAGTGTCAAATCAGCATGAAGAGGGAGTTTATGAGATATGGGCTCTGATAGCTATCTGCATCGTGGAAGAGAGGTTGGGCTGCTGCCATAATTCACTGGGTCTTTGGCTGAAAGCAAATTAAAAATCTGAGTCCAAGCAGATTTACAAAGAAGTTTTTTTCAGAATTTTAGAACCCTGTTCTATTTAACCCTCTCTGTTTCTATGTACTTACAGACATCTGGCTTCTTACAAGGATTAACTTCCTTTCCTGACATTTAGTTGAGCAAGCACTGTGACATTTCTGTTTTCAGATGACTTGAAGTCATAAGGAGTAGATTTGCCCTCCCCCTTAAAACAAATAAAATAATATACAAAATATATGAAACAACCATTTTTAAAGCACTGGTTATCATACAACAAGAGACAGGAAGTAAACTGAGTGTGCCCTCTGATTATACCCACCTGTTGGTCAGGAATCCTAGTGATCTTGTCCACTAACAATAACTAACATTTATAGGAAGGTGTGACATTTACTGTGTGCTTAACATTGCTCTATGTACATTATGTCTACAGTATAGCTCAATTAAGTAGTAAAGTTGAAAAAGTTTGTTTCAAGGAAAATAGGCCAAAGTGGAAGGGGAAGGATTTCTAAGATTATGATGTACGTGTAATCACTGTGAGTCCTCACCAGCCAGATCCCTGGGATCACGTCCATGTTCTAGCATGAAGATACCACCAACAATAAAGTAATTAAAAATCAACAGGGAAACTGCATTAAGGGATTTGTCAGAGAGATGGGCTTTAAGAAATACACTGGACACTGGTAGTCACATTGTGCAATGGTAGTCTCAGTTTGGGCAACACGGTAGCACTTGCAGAAGCTTTTAAGGGATCCTCAAGTGGTGCTGTTGACAGGTGCAGCTGGTGGCAGGCCCCTACACTGGTGATTGCATTCTTAGCACCAGTGACACTGATTGCTTCTATGAATGTCAGTGATTTTGGCAACCAGAGACAAGACCATTGGGGAGGCATGGGTGAAAAGGATTTAAAAAATAGCAGGAAGCACACAGTGGCCAAAGACTAGTTCATACAGCACACATGTGAAAACCTGAAGATTCCTGGATGCATTTCAAATTGAAATATAGGATTCTATAGTGAAGGGAGAGTTTAAAGGGACAGACTCCTTCATGACTAGTATTATGATCTTTTAAGTTGGTGTAAACTGGGAAGCACAGTTCTCAGTAACAATAGGCTTACCAATATGTTTAGACAATAGTAAAAAAAAAAATGAAAATAGTAAAAAAGAGATTTAACAGGAGACACTAAAGAGACAGCACCGGAATAGGTGTGTCAAAGAAAAAAGGAGAAAAAATTCTTTAGGACAATTACTGAGGTTCCATATAACAGAGAGGAAAATTTTGCCCTCCTACGAAAGTTATCAGGCTTCATATTCTAATGGAATAATTATGAGTTTGGAAATCAGGGTCATGCCAAATGAAATGGAAGAAGAAAAGAAAATAGGGGGCTGTCCAGAAAGTATCCAGCCATATAATATCAGAGAGATAGGCTTTAAGAAATACATTGGATACATATACAATGGTACATATACAATACATATAATGTGAAAAATAGCAATATATATGGCTGGATACTTTCTAGGCATCCCTCATACATTTTTTAAAGATATATATATATTTTTTTTTAGACAGAGTCTCACTTTGTTGCTCTTGGTAGAGTGCAGTGGCATCATAACTCACAGCAACATCTAACTCTTGGGCTTAGGTGATTCTCTTGCCTCAGCCTCTAAGTAGTGGGGACTACAGGCACCTGCCACAACGTGCAGCTATTTTTAGAGACAAGGTCTTCTCTGGCTCAGGCTGGTCTAAAACCTGTGAGCTCAAGCAATCCACCCACCTTGGCCTCCCACATGTGAGCTACCACACCCGGCCTAGGATATATCTTTAATGATGGAAATTTTGCTAATTAAACTGTAGAATGAACAATATTTATAAATAGGTTTAGGGGTGTCTCTGTGTGTTATAGAAGATTTGGAAGATGGTGTCTGTCAGGAAAACTAATGATGATAATTTATTGAGCAAATGCTGTGTGTTAGCACTATAATAAGCACTACACATATTAGAATATTTTGGTTCTCAAAACAAAGTATCTTTAATAGATAGATATAGTACACAAAATTAAGCAACTTTCCAAGAGTTGTACAAATGCTAAGTAAAGGATCCAGGATTCAAACCTAAGCATCCCCCTGTAAGGACTCTGCTGTCAAAACTATTGTGCAACAACTAGACAAAGTAAGCTCCCTAATTCAGACCAACACTGTTGGAACCCGTTATCCCAGAAATCTTTCTTCAGACTTATGCACTGTAGATATTACAGTGGTCAAGTTGTGAAACCTTCACAGACTTTAGTTACCCTTATTTTAGGTTATTCATAGATCATTTTTGCAATGCTTGAGTCCCACCTATAGGTATGCTGTCAGCCAAATAATGTTCATAGTATCCACCCCGCCACCCCTTGGTTGATTTCCACTGACCTTTACTTCCCTTTGTGCACGTGTATGCTCATCAGTTATTTCCAACTTAGTACATGTCATGCTTGTTTGTCCATTCTTGAGATATTACACTTAGGGAGAATGGTTTTCATTTCCATCCAGATTGTTGCAAAATGCATCCATTCATCTTTTTCATGGGCAAGTGGTGCCCCAAGGTATACATATACCACATTTTGTTAATCCACTCATGAATTGATGGGCACTTGAGTTGATTCCAAATCTTTGCAATTGTGAATTGTGCTGCAATAAACATTCAAGTGCAAGGATCTTTTTGATGAAAAATCTTCTTCTCTTTTGAGTAAATACCCAATAGTGAGATTGCTGAATCAAATGGAAGGTCTACTTTTAGTTCTTTGAGGTATCCCCATACTGTTTTTTATAGAAGTTGTACTAATTTGCAGTCCCACCAACAGTGTATAAGTGTTTCTTTCTCTCTGCATCCACACCAGCATCTATTGTTCTTAGAAATTTTAATAAAAGCCATTCTAACGGAGTAAGTTGACATCTCATTGTGGTTTTATTTTGCATTTTCCTGACGATTAGGATATTGTGCATATGTTTATTGGCCATTTATCTTTCTTCCTTTGTGAAGCTTCTCTTCATGTCTTTTGCTTAGTTTTTTGTTGTTGTTGTTGTTTTCCTTGAGACAGAGTCTCAAGCTGTCACCGTGGGTAGAGTGCTGTGGCATCATAGCTCACAGCAACCTCCAACTCTTGGGTTCAAGCAATCCTTTTGCCTCAGATTTTCTATTTTTATTAGAGATGGGGTCTTGCCTTTTGCTCAAGGCTGGTCTAGAACTCCTGAGCTCAAGCAATCCACCTGCCTCAGCCTTCTAGTGTGCTAGCATTACAGGCGTGAGCCCCTACACCTGGCTGTTTTTGCTCACTTTTTAAATAATATTGTTTGGTATTATTCTTGCTGGTTTGTTTGAGTTCTTTGTCAATTCTTGTTATCAGATGCATAGGTTAGGCATGTTTTCTCCCATTCTATAAGTTGTATATTTGATCAGTTGATTGTTTCTTTAGCTGTGTGGAAACTTTTTAGTTTAATCAAATCCCATTTATTAATCTATTGTTGCCATGATTACCACTGGGGTCTTAGTCATAAATTCTTTGTCTAGACCAATATCTAAAAAAGTTTTTGATACATTTTTCTCTAGAATTCTTATGATTTCATGCCTTAGAAATAAGTATTTTTTCCATCTTGTATTAATTTTTCTGAGTGTGAGTCCTGCTTCATTCTTCTGCATGTGGCTATTTAATTTTCCTAGCACTGTTTATTGAATAGAGCTTCTTTCTCCAGTGTCATATTTGTCTGCTTTGTCAAAGATCAGTTGATTGTAGGTAGATGGTTTTATAACTGGGTTCTCTTTTCTGTCCTATTGGCCTATGTCTCTTTTTTTGTACCAAGACCATAGTTTTTTGGTTACCATATCCTTGTAGTATAGTTTGAAGTCTGGTAACATGATGCCTTCAGTTTTGTTCTTTTTGCTTAAGACTGTGTTGGCTTTTGGGCTCTTTTCTGGTTCCAAACAAAATGTAGAATTATTTTTTCTACTTCTGTGAAGTATGACTTTGGTAATTTGATGGGTCTTGTATTGAATTTGTAAATAATTTTGGGAAGTATGGACACTTTAACAATGTCTATTCTACCTATCCATCAGCATGCTATCATTTTCTGTTTGTTTGTATCCTCAGATTCTTTCCCCAAAGTTTTGTAGTTCTCCTTATACAGATTTTTCACATCTTTGGTTAAGTATATTCCTAGACATCTTATTTTCTTTGTAGTGACTATGAATGGTATTACTTCTTTGATTTAATTCTCAACTTGATTGTTATTAGTATACAGAAATGCTACTGATTTATGTACATTGATTGATTGGTGGAATTTATTTATCAATTCCAGAGACTCTTGGTGGAATCTGTGGTTTTTGAGATATAAGATCATATTGTCACTAAAGAGTGAAAGTTTGACTTTTTCTTTCCAGATTTAAATACTGTTAATATTCTTTTCTTGCCTGATAGCTCTGGCTAGGACTACCAGCACTATGTTGAATGCAAGTGGTGACATGGCCAACTTTGTCTTGTTCCAGTTCTTAGGAGAAGTACTTTCAATTTTTCTCCATTCAGTGCGATGTTGGCTATGGTTTTGTCATATGTGTATATGGCTTTTATAATTCTGAGATTTGTTCCCCTTATGACTAGTTTGTTGAGGGTTTTTATCATGAAATGGTGCTGGATTTTGTTGAATGCTTTTTCTACATCAATTGAGATAGTATATGGTCGTTGTTTTTGTTTTGTTTATGTGGTGAATCATATTTATTGATTTATGTATGTTGAATCATCCTTGCATCCTTGAGATGAAGCTCACTTGATCTTGGTAGATTAATTTTTTGATGTGCTGTAAAATTTGGTTTGCTAGTATTTTATTGAGAATTTTGGCACATATATCCATGAGAGATATTATTTTGTAGTTTTGTTGTTGTTCTTGTTCTTGTTCTTGTTGTGTATTTTCCTGGCTTTAATATCAAGGTGATACTGAATTCATAGAATGAGTTAGGGAGGATTCCCTCATTCTCAGTGTTATGCAATAATTTCTTTTATGGGTACCACTCTTCTTTGTAGGTCTGTTAGAATTGGCTGTGAACCCACCTAGTGCTGGGCTTTGTTTCATTGGGAGGTTTTATATTACTATTTAGATTTCGTTGTTTGTTCTTAGTCTTTTCAAGGGATCTGTTTCTTCCTGGTTGAATCTGGGGAGTTTGTATGTTTCCAAGAATTCATCCATTTCCTCCTCATTCCTGAGTTCATATGCATAGAGCTTTACATGGTATTTATAGATGATGTTTTGTATGTCTGAAGTATCAGTTGGAATCTTACTCTTTTCATTTCTGATTGATGTTATTTGGATCCTATCTCATCTTTTCCTAGTTAATCTGCCAAGAGTTCTATCAATTTTGTTTACTTTTTTTTTTTTTTTTGCGGTTTTTGGCCGGGGCCTGGTTTGAACCCACCACCTCCAGGATATGGGGTTGGCACCCTACTCCTTTGAGCCATAGGCACTGTGCCAATTTTGTTTACTTGAAAAAAAAAAAACTTTTTACTTTCTTAACTTTTTGTATTTCTTTTTTGTTTGTTTTCCAATCCCTTTAGTTCTTCTCTGACCTTTCTTAATTCTTTTCTTCTGCTGGATTTGGGGTTCATTTGTTCTTTCTTTTTTAGTTTCTTGAGGTGTGACATTAGTTTGTTAGTTTATGATCTTGTGATATTTCTGTCTTTCTGATGTATTTTAGGCTCTGAATTTTCCCCTGTAGAATGCTTTGTCTCCGTCCCATTAATTTTGATAACTTGTGTCCCTTTTGTCATTAAGTTCAAATAATTTTTGGATTTTCATCTTAATTTTGTTCTGGATCACTCAGGATCAGGTTGTTTTATTTCCACAGCTTTGGGTATGGTTGAGTGTTTCTTTTGTGATTGATTTCTAGTTTTGTTCCTCTGTAGTGTAAGTTGTACAATTTTGATTTTTTTTTTTAATTTTTTGAGCCTTGTTTTGTGCCTGTGATAAGCTCTAGTCCTACAGGTGAAGCACTTGAATGCCCTAGGCTTTGGGAGGGCCCCTGTTGAGGGTTGCTTGATCTCCAGGACAGCAGAAGTAGATAGAGTGAGGTAGAGTGTGGTTAGGTTGTTCAAACCTGTAAGGCATTGCCTAGGCTTGGCAGGGTTCAGAGGCGGTTCTTCCATCCACTAGAGAAAGATGAGAGGAGGATCATGGCAGTCTCTCCAGATCAGGAAGCCTGCTTATTAAGAAAGGGCTTGCAATTTTCTAACCATCTGGACACCTGAACTCACTGCGGTTGTTTGCTATGGCTTCATGGGCTGTGATGTTCCCTGTTGGAGGACCCGCCCTAGTCCAACAGTATGGTTTTCTTGTGGGGAAGATGGGTGCTTCCACAGGATGTGGTGTCTCTGACCCCCACAATATTCTTCCATCATTTCTTCTGTGGGCTCCCTTATCTCCTGAGTCCAGCTCCCAAACCTCCTCTTTGTGTCCCTCAGCTACCTACTTGAGTCCTATGGGCATAGGATCTGGCCTGCATGTCTGACCAGCTGATGTGAAACTCCAAGAAATGCCAGCAGACAGGGAGTTCCTAAACTGGGTCCAGTGCAAGTCTTCACTGGGTAAGAGGTGGGTCCCACTCTATGGAAACCTCAAACTATAGGACATGTCACTTAGGAATGGTGGGTGCTAGCCATATTCTTGCCTCAAACTATTTTCCTGGCTGAAGTGAGTAAAATTCTGAATGGGAGAAAATAGGTTGTCCGGCCTCTTGGGTCACTCTCCTTGGAAGGGAACCCCCCAGCCAATGAAATGTCCAAGTTCTGGGATCATGCAAGTTCTCCCCATAATTCCCATGGTTGCCTCAGTGTTTGTGATCTTGGGAGTGAAAGAACTTCCAAGTAACTTGGTGACTCACTGATCACTGAAATAGTGTGGGAGAGGGAAATTCTTTCCTCTATACCCCTGTACCCACCCTGAGTTTGATCCTCACTATTAACTGCCCCCACTTTATTCTCATCATTCTCTGCTTTACCATTTTCCTCTGTGAGACCCTAGGCAGACTGGCACTTCTCTCTATGACCTACCCCTGAGCTGTGCTACCCTCTCCTTTATCTGGGAGCCATCCTTCCCCACAGGACGGTCAGACAAATGACATCTCTAGTCAGACACGTTGCACTTCTTCTCTAGTTACCCTATCTTCAAAATGTGGTTAATCTTGTGCTCTTATGCCCACATTGCCCCAGAGATTATGGTTGAATATTTGTAAAGTGATCTGACTTTAGTGAAAATTATGCTGCAAAGATAAAAAGAAATAATGGTATACGTCCCAGAAAAAAATTTAACCCAATGGCTTAATGGCCATTAGCACCTAACATTTTATTGTCTATTAGAGTGATAAATCTTCATAAAATGTACTTTACCCAGGAGAAAATGATAAACATTAATAATATTTTAATAGGAGGTAAATAAGAAAAGCTTTGAGAGCTAGAATTTTCTTTTCATCCAAGCTTTAATATTTTACCTTGATCTTGCATTATATTGGTCATTTATCTTCAGGTCTATCCCTTTGTGAAGACTAAAGTTATAAGGTTTTGTGAAGTTATGTGAAATAGTGTAAGTCTCTGTAGTAGGCAGGAGAAGCATTATTTTTCTCATTTTATTGATATTTGTCTATATAACTATGGCTTATATTTCTCTCTTTGTCAAGAATAAATAAAAATTGAATTTGCAGGGCACACCATCTCCCCTCCATGGACCTTTGTTTTTCATGGATGCTATAAAGAGGTTGGATTTGACATTCTTTCCATTTACAGTACGGTATGCTTCTCTATTTATTATTCACACAGTAGAAGTCTTAAGTTATACTTAAGAAAAACTTTTGCAAAGGTAGCAATCCATAGAGAAGGAAATGGATCACCAAAAAAGAATGTAAACATTTCTGTTTAATGATAGAATACACTTTCACATGTGTAGACTGGTTTCAAAATGGCTCAGCCAAAATACAGGCAGGATGAGTAGGCTTGTGGGAAACATGTGATCTGAGTGAGCTCTGCAAATTCAGTCTGGCTTGCTAATGTTCTGTGTCTGTACATAGTAAGTGCTCAGTAAATGTCAAGCAAATAAAGCCAATGTACATTTTATGCCTCTCTGTCTCTCAAAGCACTTTCTCATGCATTATCTTATCTGACCCCACAATATCCTTCCTTGCAAAGTGGCTAGATAGAGCAGGGATTCTTAACCCGTTTTCCAGGCCCAAGAAACTGAGCCTCAGAGCATAAGTGATTATGCCCAGGTCACAAAGCTAGTAAATGGTGGAGCCAGGTCCTAAATCAAGGGCTTTTAACTCTAAATCCTGTGTTTATTCATGGCATTATGCAAGCCTCATAATTCTAAAATACAGTCCTAAAATAGCACAAAAGACTCCGCCAGCCTCCTTTTTATTCTCTTGACCTCATTAAAGCTTTAAATGGAACTTGTCCTTGCAAACTTAGGGTGCAACATCAAATCTGTCTGAGTTTCTGGGGCACGTAGCAACAGCTTGCTTTAATCTAATAATTGGCTAAAGTAGAACCACAGAAAGGACATAAAAAAGGCAAATTGTTATTTTTCAAAACCAAGCCATTCCCTGCCTAAAAGGTTCACAGCTTTTTCCTTTTTCCAAGAAAATATTTATCCCCCTAAAAGATTTCTTCCCGTTAACAATATTTTTACAGCCTTTGTGATACTTTTACAGCATTTTAGATGCAATCTAAATACTATATATTTCAAGAATGGAACCATTACATTAAGAACGCTGCATATGTTTAAAAGTGTCTTTTATGAGGTTTATTAAAAGAAGCCATAAATTTCCGAGAAAGGTTTAAGCCATATTACATTGATCTTACTTCTCATTTAAACAAAATGTAAACTTTAAGTAAAACCTTGATGTGGAATGTAAACTCGCTCGTATACCCTGAGCTCACTCATTCTCTGTGCCACCTTTAAAATATTAAATCATCTGTGAAGTGCTCCATTTCTTTGAGTGTTTTCCAATCACAACAAATAGCTTACTGGTGATTGCCTGTACCTGTTGAATTTCTTGAATTCATTTAGGGCAAAGAATGGGTGGTGACAGCTGGATACAGAGCAGAGTTTTAAAATAATCCTCAGCCCTGCAAACCAAAGGCAACCCACAGCCCAACTTAGTTCTTGAGGTGTCCTCTCCAAATAGTATGATTCTCTTATCCCCATTTTATAGATGGAAACACAGAGGCACAGAGAAGGGGTGAGCACTTTTCCAAGGTCCATATTTCATAAGAAATAGTCAGCATGTGAACTCCAGATGGCTAGAGCCAAGCTCCGCCCAGGACCATGACATCCTCCTGACTTCTTTATAGGAATATGAGGATTAGATGAGGTAATACATACACAACGTTTAGCACAGTGCTTGACAGATAGCATTCAACAAGATTAACAGCTATTAACAGCACCTTTGTTATTAGATAGTGTGCATAAAGGCTGATAGTTTTTACCAAGGCCATCTTTCACAAGGCCCAAAGCAAATCATGCCGTGTGCCCAAAATTGCCTTCTGCGCTGTTGGGAATATGAAATACATATTTTATTTTCATCTCAAGTTCCTGGCACACAGCTCTTCTGGACTTTCTAAGTGATAGGGGTGAGTAGAGCATCTTTTGTTTCTCAAAACAAGCCCCTTTCAACCATACCTGAGTTTATGTTAGTGAGATCTGGTGGCTGGAAGCATCTGGATCAGTGATTTTTGACTGGTGTGCCATGAGAGGATCTTAGATGTGCTGTGAAAATGTTTAAAGATTATTAATTAAATTATTTTCAAAATAAGTTCAAAGCACAATAAATAATTTTTTACTCTTTTTTTAAATCAATATAATTTAACTGTGCCACAGAAGTTTAACTATAGGTTCAAGAGGGCCATAAGATAAAAAATGGTTGAAAAGCATTGCTCAAGATAGCTTCAGGGTGAGAGCTAGTTGCTGGAGGAATCAGTTGGATGACTAGAACATTGGAAATTTTGGTCTTACCACCTGACCTTGGGGGTAGGGTGTGGAGATTTAGTTAATCACTAATGGCCAGTAATTTAATCAATTGTGCCTATGTAATGGAATTTCATAAAAACCCAAGAAAGAGGAGTTTGGAGGGGTTCTGGGTTGATAAATGCACCCACGTGTGGGAGGGTGGCATGCCCCCCAAATTCCACCTGGATGGAAGCTCCTATGCATAGGATCCCTCTGGACCTCACCCTCGGGACCTTTTATCTGGCTGTTCATTCATATCCTTTAAAATACTTAACCCAATAACTAAGAAAATGCTGTGAAGGCTATGTTAACCAGTTTGATGAACATATTTCAAATTGTATATAAAAACAGTACATTGTATCCCACGATTGCATTAATGTACACAGCTATGATTTAATAAACAATAAAAATAAAAAAAAAATAAAAATAAACCAGTAGGCATAATCAAAGTGTTTTCTCTGGGTCCTGTGAGCCATGATAGCAAATTATTGAAACTGAGAAGGAAGTCATGGGAACTCTTTGATTTGTAACCGAGGGGTACAGAATCCTGTTCACCTGAGGACCACTGCTTGTGATTGGTATCTGAAGTGTGGGAGCAGTCTGTGGGACTGAGCCCTTGACCCACTGTGGTGGTCTAACATAACTTCAGTCAATTCATGCCAGGATTGAATTAAATGTTAGGACACTCAGTTGGTATCAGCAGAAAAATGTTTGGCATGGAGGGAAACTCTTCAACACATTTGGGGTTAAAAGTACTGTAAGCAGAGGAACAGGGTTTTCTCTACCCTCCTCGCCCAGACCCTTATAAAATAAAGTCAGCACTGATTGCCCAGCAAGGAAACATGAGCTGCAGAATTAACTGACTCCATAGGAAAGAAAGCTGCTTCCAACTCTGCCATATTTTTTCCATTCATCAGAGCTTCAGGCCTTTTTAGTACCACCGTACAGTCTCTCTGCATTAGAAGGTGGTGGTATCTCATCTCCTTCCCCATTCTGGAATGTTCTTCTCTTGCTTCTCCACATAGCAAACTCCTATTTATCCTTGAATACAAAGGTCAAATATCATCCTCTCAATTTCTTCTTTTTTGCAAATCTTGTTGACCTTCTTAACTACCATTTGAAAGTTTTCATTATACTTACATGCTCAAGTATCTGTCTTTCTCATCCGTCTCTAGACTGTAAACTACTTAAAGAAATGGATCATGCATGTCTGTACCCTTTCACTCAACACAAAGCCTGGCCCCAAAGAGACTTTTCATAAAAATTTCACAAGTAAATAAGTACCTGATTACCCCCTGTGGTCTTAGCCTTCCCATTTTTCTTCAAGGTCTGGCCATGTCAAAATCAAGAACAAGAAAGAAAACATTGAAAGTGATACCTAAGCTGAGATCTAGAGAGGTCATGGAGAAAAACTTGGACTATGGAACTTTGACTATTCCCAGCCCCTTGAAAATATCATTGTTGGGCAGCACCTGTGGCTAAGTGAGTAGGGCACTGGCCCCATATACTGAGGGTGGCAGGTTCAAACCTGACTCTGGCCAAACTGCAACAAGAACAACAACAACAACAACAAAATAGCCGGGCATTGTGGTGGGCACTTGTAGTCCCAGCTACTCTGGAGGCTGAGGCAAGAGAATCGCCTAAGCCAGAGTACTGGAGGCTGCTGTGAGCTGTGATGCCACAGTACTCTACCGAGGGCGACAAAGTGATACTGTCTCTAAAAAAAAATAATAATTAATAATAAAAACAGAAAATATCATTGTTGGCTTAAACCCCATTGTCATAAAGCCAGCCGCAGCGGAGCTACCTCCTACTACCTCACAAAGGTCTTTCTTATGCCTCAGTGTCCCCATTCCCCATCTTAGTTCCTTCTAAAGTTAAGCCTTGGTAGCTTCCATCAATCATTATTCACAGGCCTTCTCATGTTGTTCTTGCTGCAGTTTGGCCAGGGTCAGGCTTGAAAATCTTAGAAATGAGCAGGTTCTCCCGGACAAGGCTTAGCTGAGGGAATCAAATCAAGATTTCTAGAATGCAGGGAAAAAAAAAATGTCTTCCACCAGAAAACCAATATGGAGAAAGTTTGAAACTACTGAGAATAAACGGGTGATCATTACCCATCATTCTTGTTTATTTTGCAAGCTACTAATGCTCTTCTACATCTTGTATTTTGAGACAGAGAGAAAGAGAAGCCAGAATATGCCAATGTTCTGGAGGGATTGTTTAATGGTCAACCTGAATTAGGATATTATCTCAGCTAACTTGCTATGTCACAGTGACATCTACTGGAGAACATGGCCACTTTGGGGTTTTATTTTTATATTGTACTGGCTAACTTTAAAATTTTAACTCATTTGATCTTTATAACAACCCAATGAGGTGTTTAATATTGTGATCTGCATTTGTTGGATGATAAAAATGAGACACAGAGCAATTAAATGCCTGGCCTGATGTCACATTGCTAGTATGTGGCAGAGCGGGGATTTGAACCCAGAGCAGAGTGACTCCAGAGCCTGTGCTTTTAACCACTAAGACTTGCAGCCTCTTCTGCCACTCCTCTTCTATACTTTGAATATATCCATTATATGGCCTCCTGTCTGTTGCTTTGTAATTATATATTTGTATTCTGATTCTCAAAAAAAGAAATAACCCTATCCTTCTTAGAACAGTGCTGTGTATTTCATTTTCATATTTGTTGTATCAGTACTTAGTACAGCTCCTGACACATAGTAGATGCTTAGTAAGTATTTGTCAAATGAATATTGCATAAATAAATGGATGAGCAAAAGCCTGTCTTGGTGTCTGGGGACAGGTGCAGAGTGGGGAGAGGAAGAATGGTCAGGGAGGAAGGGCTGTTCTCTTTGGATCCATCATACTTTACATACGGTTTGAGAGATGCACATAAATCAGAGCAGGGCGTGTGTATAATGCCAGTCTGCTAGTCCATGTGTTCCTCATCTCTCTTCCTCAGTGGCTGAAGTTTCCAGGTCTCAGGCTTGAGTTCATATTTCTTAGGCATACATAGAAGACCATCTAGGATCTGGCTGCTATCTGCAGCTTTCGCTTCCAGGACTATTACAACATCGTGCACCTTTTGCTCCAATGATCTCGAGTGACTTGGGAGTCTCTGAGTAAGCCATACCCTCTCACAACCTTAGGCTCTGACACGGCCTCAGACTAGAATGCCCAGTCCACTCTGCTGAGACCCCTTCTGTCTTTGTCTGAGGGACCTGTACTCATTTTCTAAGGTTTGGGTATCATCTCCTCCACGCAGCTTTCCCAAGGTGCCAGTCAGGACTGAGACCCTCTTCTGTGGCACAACAGACTCGTGGGTGGAGGAAATGCTACAGGGTGCAGCCAAGTGGCTGGGGATTGAATCCCAGCTGGCTGTTTACTATACAAGTGACCTTAGGCGAGTCCTTTAATTGTTCCATACCTCAGTGCCCTCATTTTCAAAAGAAAGAAAATGAAAAGAAGTATCTCCTTCATGTTGTAAACATTGAATAAGTAAATGTGATATGTTTAGAATAGTGAATAGCAGGGGGAGTGGAGTGTTTGCTACATCATCCATTATTTTCTATGTATTTACTCTTCTGTCTTCTCCTACCAGTCAATGAATTCCTTAACCAGAGACTACTTTGGCAATATCTTTATGTCTACAGGACCCAGCAAAGTGCCTTTTAGGAAACAATAAATGTCTAGAGGAGAGAGCAAGTGAGCAACACAGAAAGAAATGTGCCTGGTTTTTAGGTGTGGTTTTGGTACCCTACGAACAGAATTAGACAGCGTGATGGCAACTCTGAGCACGAAGGAGAGCAAAGATGGAGCAGAGAAGTGTATTTCATCCTGGTTTCCGCTTTGCTTCTCTTTATCGCTTTGTTTGCTGCAAAAAGTTTACATGCACTGGCTTCATCCCCTCAGTCCCTTCTCTACTCTCCAAACCCATTCCCTGACAAGACATCCTTTGAAAGTTACAACCACTTCCACACATGGAAACCATATTGAACCCATTCCGGATGGTGGTTACAAAGAGAAAGAGACCAAAGTGATATGATCTCACTGGGGCCTCATGAGCTGGGTAGCAGCCATCTCTGTGAGTCCAGGAAGAGCATCCCCCAAATGCACTTGGTTCCAGAACACCTCCTGACCTCCCTTCTTCAGTGGCCAAAATTTCCAGCATTAGAATCCTCATTGGTTTAAGTCATTATATTGAATATTTTCAGAAAGACCCCACTCCAATACATGAAGACGCTACCCAAGAAGGCTAATCTCATTTATACACATGAAAGCGTTTCTTTTTTTCCATGGAAGGCAGAAACTTGGAGACTCTTAGGTAATGAGCTGGTTCAAGTTGCTCAGGAAAGTAAGAGTTGTCATTTCTCAAGCCCTTGCCATGTGCTATTAGGCTTCATGAAAATGTCAGTTAAGCATTTGACTTTTAAGGGCTGTGTTAGGAAGTTGTGGCTGGGTGGTCAGCCCTAACTGGTGTTGAGAAGAGTTGGAGCTCTTATGAGGAGAAATGACGATTCAAAAGGGGAGAGGTGTGGGCCATGTACCAAACACCTCTGAAGCTGAGCCCACCCTGAACGGTTTTGGGAGAAGATGCTGGTGGAAGGAGGTAATGACATGGTTGCTTGGGAGACATTCCTATGCCTAGGAATGAGGCCACACATCATTTACTTATTATTTATTAATAATTAATTATTAAATGATGAATGAGTACTCCAAGGGAAATACTTTGAAGGTGACCATAGTGATATTCAGCAATGAGATACGTAGCACTTTTTCTAAGATGAGTTCATGAACTGAATTGTCAGACCTTTGTACAGCAACAGTTCTGATGGCCATTCCAGTAAAAGAGTTCCAAAATTGCTTTGAAGGGTGGACTCAGTGCTGGCATCAGTGCATAGCTTCCCAAGGGGAATACTTCAAAGGTAACTATAGTGATATTAAGCAATGAGGAATGTAGCACTTTTTCACAATTAAGTCCTTGAACTTAATTGTCTAACCTTATACACACACACACTGCAATTGATAGAATGAATTGATAGATTCGAAATGTACAGCATGATAACTAGAGTTAACAATACTGTATTGTGTACTGGAAATTTGCTAACAGGGTAGATTTCAGGTGAACTCACCACACGAAAAAATGGTAACTATGTGAAGACATGGCTATGTTAATTAGCTTGATTGTAGTAATCATTTCCCTATGCATACATATATCAAGGCATCATGTTGTATGCCATAAATATACACAATTTTTAATTTTTTTTTAAAAAAGAGAGAAACTTCTGGAAATGACTCTGGCACGGATGGGCAAGCCGTGCCTTGGCGTCACTCCCTCCCGTCATTCCTGCTGTCAGCTCCCAGCTTGATCCCTCCCTGCACACGCAGGGCCGCTCCATGGCAGAGCCCAGTCTCCTGCTTGTAAGATCCACATTTCTGAGGCAAATCTGGAAGGGCGCGCAGGGCCAGATTCTCATGGTCCCACACCCCATGTCCCCACCAATTCCCAGAAAAACACTAGAGCTTCCAAGTGCTATAATAACTTTCCCAGACTTCCTTGCCATTCTTGCTACAAACTTAAGACTGGGAATGGGAAGAGAGAAGATGATAAAGTCAGAAAGACAAGCACAAGATTTCTTTTCCCTCTGTAGCCAGCTTGTTGGAAGTAACTAGTTGTTAATTGCCCATTACAACTATTTGTAAACAGTTATTGATTAAGGGCAAAACAGATAAAATATCTGTATACTGAGATTTTGCCTCAAGATATGAAAGGCTACAAGTAACTATAAATCTCTCCACAGGTGATTGTTCTGGGCATTGCATGAGGAATGTGACTTAGGCACAGGCTTTACCGAGGCCACATGGCCACCCTTTTCCTGGCTATAGAGAAATGCTGGCTCTTGAACTTAATCCTGTCTCTGTAGCTTTACTTTAATTACCTTCCCTTCTACCCTTCCTTACCTTAATTCATGAAAACATCTGCTTTCCTAACTCTCAGTCAAGCAAATTGGCACGTTTTTATGTTTGTCTTTTCCAAATCTTGAGGAAAGCATCTTAACGTTCAGAACAGTGTTTATAGTTTGGGTAAAAACAAATGTTATTGTAGTATGTATGCTAGCTGTTTTAGAAATCAATTTTGAGGATCTCTCTTGCAGAGATAGGTTATAAATATTGGAGCCTAATGACTGTTGCCACAATAAAGAGAAGCAATGTATATAAAAGTCAAAACCCCCTGAACAACAATCCCTCTGCAGATACAAATAAGCAGGTAAAACATACTCCTCTCTTCAAAAGAAAGTAAAACTTAATGTGAAAGGAAAATATGAAGAACCTTGGAGAATTTTATATTAGGATATAAAGAAGCCCTGAATTACTGTGTAGACATGTATCTATTTCCGAAGGGACAGAATACTCCTTCCCAATGAAGGAGAAGAAGGAAAAGGAGTATGAATAAAAAGAAGTGAAGGAGGAGGAAGAGAAGGAATAAAGGAGAAGAAAAGAGAGAGGGAGGGTGGGGTTGTCCATTAAATCTGACAGGTCAAGCCGGGCATTGTGGTGGGTACCTGTAATCCCAGATACAGGGGAGGCTGAGGAAAGAGAATCACTTGAGCTCAAGAGTTTGAGGTTGCTGTGAGCTATGACACCATAGCACTCTACTAAAGGTGACTAAGTGAGACTCTGTCTCAATAAAGAAAAAATGTATTAGTTAAATTAACCCCATGGAAGTTAAATGAAAGGGGAGCTACCTTGTAAAGGTACTGAGTTAGTTCAAAAAACTGGAGGAAGAGTTTAAAAATCCCAAGAGTACTAGCCGCTAGAGTAGACCCATAGTTAGAACACCAAGCTGCCATTAGAGTCACCATGCTTCTTATCCTTGTAAATTCTGTCAAAGTTTCAGATTTGTAGGAGAAAAGATCTGCTTGGCCGAGCTTGGATCAAGTTTAAACTCATCTGGATCAATAGCTATAGCTAAGGGGTGGAGGTGAGGCAGGTATCAAAGGCCAGTTAAAAGGTACTACACATAAATGCTTTGCGTACCCTCATTATCAGAAGCATTTGGAAAGACACAAAAGAGGACAAACAGAATGTCTGCCCACAGAAAGCTTATGGGATCTGTGTGGGCAAGGCTGCTACTCAATTAGTGTCTATAATACCAAGCCAGGAAACTGTTTTTCAGGCTGAGGCAAGAAATTTGAAAACTACCAGAGGTTCTCAACCTGTGGGTCACAACCCCTTTTAAACAATGAAAATACATTGCAGGATTAGGAAGGTTGAGAACCACTGCTCTAGGCTCATTTCTGCAGAAATTAAAAAAAAAAAAAAAAAAAAAGTCTGGGTGTGGTGGCTTCCACCTATAATCCCAGCACTCTGGGAGGTTGCTGTGAGCTATGACATCATGACACTCTACCCAGGGCAACAAAATGAGACTGTCTCAAAAACAAACAACAAAACAATTGTCCTGAGTTGAAACCCCCAAATCACGTACCAGTTTATGGAGGGCTTTACTTTTAAGGAGGGAAATGGAGATGAAAAGACAGAGAGAAGAACAAGAGACTGAGAGGGTGATTGAGAGAGAAAGGGACTCTTATCAAGTTTAGAGATTATCACCTTTACATTTAGCACTGTTAGATAACAGGAATAGAAAAAGACCAAGTTCTACCCATATTCATGATAATTACTTAGCATAGTACCTGGCACAGGAGATGCATATGAAATAGTAGCTGAACCTGAATTTGTGTTTTATTTATTGTTAGAAAGTCACAAAATATAGGAATAGTAACAGGTGTATACACAGAATGAACTCTGGCATGTCATTGCCACATGACTCTGAACGAAGTAGGTAGTGTCTTTAAACTGAGGACAATAAAGGCATATTGATAGAGTATTATAAGGTCAAAATATAGTAATTTATAGATAGTCATACAGTAAGAGCTCAGAAATGCCCATTTATTCTCTTCCGTTTATCATCTCATTAAATGCATGTTTTAACTTTTGGCAATTTTGTTTTCTTGGAAAACTCATTTTTTAAGACAAAGTCGTAAAAAGTATTTTTATAAATGGACTGGACCAAAAAGGTCTCAGATAAATCATATTTCTTGCATTTCAAACAATGAGACTGTTCATGAAAAGCTGCTGCTACCACCACCTGGTGGCAGCATACTGTATTTTTTTTATTTTAATTGACATATTTTGGGGGTAGAGTGTGATATTTTGATACCTGTATACAAAGTGTAATGACCAGACCATGGAATTAGCATATTGATCACCTCCAACATTTATTATTTCTTTGTATTAGGAACATTCAAAATCCTTTCTTCTAGCTATTTAAAGATATGAAATAAATTATCAACTATTGTCACCCTACATGCACTTGAACTTATTCCTTGTGTCTATTATTTTGTATCCATCAACCAACTTCTCCCTATCTCTCCTACTCCCCTCTAGTTACCGTTATTCAAGTCTCTACTTTTATGAAATCAACTTATTCCCCTTCCACATGAGTGAGAATACATGGTATTTATCTTTCGTGTGTGGCCTATTTAACATAATGTCCTCCAGGCTCATCAATGTTGCTACAGATGACAGGATTTCCTTCTTTTTCATGGTTGAACAGTATTCCATTGCATTGATGTACCACATTTTCTTTATCCACTCATTTGTTGATGGGCACTTAGTTTTGTTCCTTACCTTGGCTGTTGTGAATAAGTGCTGCAGTAAATGTGAGAATGCAGATAGCTCTTTGACACACTGATTTTTTTCCCTTTACATATATACCCAGGAGTTGGGTTGCTGGATCAAACAGTAGCTCTATTTTTAGAACTTTGAGAACCCTTTGTCCTGTTTGCCAGAATGGCTGCGCTAATTAACATTTCTGCAAATAGTGTATGAGTCTCCTTTTCCTTTCTGTATACTCTCTTACATTCCTGGGTTTTTTTTTTTTTTTTGTCTTTTTAATAATAGCCATTCTAGCTGGAGTGAGACCATCACTCATCGTGGTTTTGATTTGCATCTCCCTGATGACTAGTGATGTCAGAATTTTTCATGTAGCTTTTGGCCATTTATATGTCTTTTGAAAAATGTATATTCAGATCATTCGTACATTTGATATTATTTGGGTGTTTTGCCATTGACTTGTTTGTATTTTCTGTATGTTAGTCCCTTGTCAGATAAATAATTTGTACATATTGTATTTTCTCCCATTCTGTAGCTTGTCTCTTCACTCTGTTGATGGTTCCCTTGCTGTGCAGTTTGTTTTTTTTATATAATCCTATTCATCTATTTTGATTCTAGTTTTGCTTTTGCTGCCTATACTTTTAAGGTCTTATTCATAAAACATTTGCCCAGCCCAACATTTCCCCCACATTTTCTTCTAGCAGTTTCATACTTTCTGATCTTGCATTTAGATCTTTAATATATTTTGGGTTGATTTTTGTATCTAGTGAGACACAGAGGTCTAGCTTCATCATTTTGTATAAGGAGATTCAGTTTTTCCAGCATCATTTAGTAAAGAGACCATCCTTTCCTCAATTTATGTTCTTAGTCCCTTCTTTAAAAATCAGTTGGCTGTAAATATGTAGATTTATTTTTGGGTTTTCTGTTCTGTCCCATTGTTCTGAGTCTGTTTTAATGCCAGCACTGTGCTGTTTTGATGGCTATAGCTTTGTAGTATATTTTGAAGTCAGATAATTTGGTATATCCAGCTTTGTTGTTTTTGGTCAAAATTGCTTGGGTAAATACTCTGTTTGCAGATGACATGATTTTATGTCTATAGAAAAACTTAAATACTTCACCAAAAAACTCTCAGAACTGATCAATTCAGTAAAGCTGCAGTATACAAAATCAACATACAAAAATAAGTAGCATTTCTATATACCAGTAACAAACTAACTGAAAGAAATGTTTATTTCATTACATATGTATTAATATTTATTTTCCTTATATCATATTCATTATATACGTCTGTAAAATATTATAGAGAAATCAAAAATACCTAGGAATAAATTTAATCAAGTAGATGAAAGATCTCTACAATGAAAAATCATAAACTCTGATCAAAGAAATTGAAGAGGACACACAAAAATGGAAAGCTATCCTATGTTCCTGGATTAGAAGAATTAATATCGTTATAATGACCATACTACCCAAAGTGATCTACAGATGCAGTGCAATGCCTATCAAAATACCAATGATAGTCTTCACAGAAATAGAAAAAGCAATAGACTCTGAATAGCCAAAGAAGGCTTGTATAATATTTTTGAGTGGTGAATATATGCAACAAAATCCTAAACATTCCTTACAGTCTCACATTTTACACATACTGGGAAGGGTTTAGACAACAGCATTTTTACAACACATTTTCCTAACCAATAAGCGGTGACATGTTGATATGTTATTAAGATGCCTGAGGCAGTAATCTGGATTCCCTAAATTTGCTGGTGTCTATCAATAATGCCATCAGCTTCAATACCACCACCACTCCAGACTCCTCAACACCACTGTTGCAGCCTGAGTTCAGAAGCTGAGGAGTGCTTTTGAAGAGTCACGTAAAAATGAAGCAGGTCATGACACCAAAAACACAAGCAAAAAAAAAACACAAGCAAAAAAAAAATATATATATATATATATAAATTGGACATCATCAAAATTAAAAACCCGAGTGCTTCAAAGGACACCAACAAGAAAGTAAAAAGTTAACCCAGAATACGAGGATATTTTTGTAAATTATATATTAGGACACTTGTTCTAGCATATATATAGTACTTTGACAAATCAGTAATGAAATACAAATAACCCTTATGATAAAAGGATTTTTTTCCTTCTGGGTAGATGCCCAGTAATGGGATTGCAGGATCAAATGGGAGGTCTAGCTTGAGTGCTTTGAGGTTTCTCCACACTTCCTTCCAGAAAGGTTGTACTAGTTTGCAGTCCCACCAGCAGTGTAGAAGTGTTCCCTTCTCTCCACATCCATGCCAGCATCTGCAGTTTTGAGATTTTGTGATGTGGGCCATTCTCACTGGGGTTAGATGATATCTCAGGGTTGTTTTGATTTGCATTTCTCTAATATATAGAGATGATGAACATTTTTTCATGTGTTTGTTAGCCATTCGTCTGTCATCTTTAGAGAAAGTTCTATTCATGTCTCTTGCCCATTGATATATGGGGTTGTTGGCTTTTTTCATGTGGATTAATTTGAGTTCTCTATAGATCCTTGTTATCAAGCTTTTGTCTGATTGAAAATATGCAAATATCCTTTCCCATTGTGTAGGTTGTCTCTTTGCTTTGGTTATTGTCTCCTTAGCTGTACAGAAGCTTTTCAGTTTAATGAAGTCCCATTTGTTTATTTTTGTTGTTGCAATTGCCATGGCAGTCTTCTTCATGAAGTCTTTCCCCAGGCCAATATCTTCCAGTGTTTTTCCTATGCTTTCTTTGAGGATTTTTATTGTTTCATGCCTTAAATTTAAGTCCTTTATCCATCTTGAATCAATTTTTGTGAGTGGGGAAAGGTGTGGGTCCAGTTTCAGTCTTTTACATGTAGACATCCAGTTCTCCCAACACCATTTATTGAATAGGGAGTCTTTCCTCCAAGGTATGTTCTTGTTTGGTTTATTAAAGATTAGGTGGTTGTAAGATGTTAGTTTCATTTCTTGGTTTTCAATTCGATTCCAAGTGTCTATGTCTCTGTTTTTGTGCCAGTACCATGCTGTCTTGAGCACTATGGCTTTGTAGTACAGACTAAAATCTGGTATGCTGATGCCCCCAGCTTTATTTTTATTACTAAGAACTGCCTTAGCTATTCGGGGTTTTTTCTGGTTCCATACAAAATGCAGAATCATTTTTTCCAAATCTTGAAAGTACGATGTTGGTATTTTGATAGGAATGGCATTGAATAGGTAGATTGCTTTATCATAAGGACACTTGTACTAGACTGTTTGTTGCAGCTCAATTTACAATCACCAAAATGTGGAAACAGCCTAAATGCCCACCAACCCAGGAATGGATTAACAAGCTGTGGTATATGTATACCATGGAATTCTATTCAGCCATTAAAAAAAATGGAGACTTTACATCCTTCGTATTAACCTGAATGGAAGTGGAAGACATTATTCTTAATAAAGCATCACAAGAATGGAGAAGCATGAATCCTATGTACTCAATTTTGATATGAGGACAATTAAGGTTATGAGGGGGGGAAAGCAGAAAGAGGGATGGAGGGAGGGGTTGGGGCCTTGGTGTGTGTCACACTTTATGGGGGCAAGACATGATTGCAAGAGGGACTTGACCTAACAATTGCAATCAGTGTAACCTGGCTTATTGTACCCTCAATGAATCCCCAACAATAAAAAAAAAAAAAAGAAATACAAATAACCCAATAAAAACAGGAAAGAGATCCAAATAGATTACTTCTCTAAAGAACTTGTACAAAAGGCCAATAAACATATTTTAAAAGTGCTCAGCATCAGCCATCAGGGAAATGCAAATCAAAATCATAAGAAGATACCACTGCACACACACCAGGATGGCTATTGTCAAGAAGGACGTTAATAACCAATGTTGGCAAAATCGTAAAGAAATCAAAACCCTCATACACTATTGATGAAATGTAAAATGGTGTGAACACTTTGGAAAACAATTTAGCACACTGTTAAAGGATTAAACCCGGAGTTATCTTCTGACCTAGCAATTATGCTCTTAGGCATATATCTGAGAGAAATAAAAATGTAAATCCATATGAAAATTTGTACATGCGTGTTCATGAGAGAATTCATTATTCATAATAGCCAAAAAGTAAAAACAACTCCAAATTTCCATCAATTGATCCTTAAAATGGAATATTATCCACCAGTTTAAAAAATAAAGTTCTGACACATGGAAGTACTTGGCACATCCTTGAACATAGTATGCAAAGTGAATGAAGCCAGTCACAGAACCACATGTTATGTGATTCTGTCTACATGAAATATTCAGAATAGGAAAACCCATAGAAAGAGAGGTGGATTTGGGTTAACCTGGGGCTGGTAGGGCCTGAGGGAGTCGGAAGTTAATGGCTAAGGGATTAGGCTGATGAAATTTCATCTTCTAAATTTGATTGTGTTGATGGTTGTACAACTCTATGAATATATAAAAAGCCATTTAATTGTACACTTTAAATGGGTGAATTGTATAATATACTTGAATTATATCTCAAAAAGCTATTGAAAAATAAAAAAATAAATAAAGCATGTCTGAAACCGCGGTGGAGAAGTGGCTCACCATCTCTTTCTTATGCAAACAAAATCCTCATGTTCTAGCAAAAATTTTCAGAACTAAAACATTTAATCCAACATTGGAGGCTAATCATGTCTAGAAACTAAAATCTGTTGCATAAACTAACTTGGAAATTTGAAGCATTTTTTTCTGCTTTTATTTTTCATAAAAGAATGTTCTCTTCTTCTGGTTTTAACAGTGATATGGCACATAAAAATGTGAAAACACAATTTTGCATGTAACGATAACAAGATTTGCATCTAACAATAACAAAGGAACTTTAACAAAGGAAGTCCTTTATGTTGTTTTGCACTGCTCCTATAATGATCTGAGCCATGCCCAGCACCAGCTCCATAAGAAACACACACACACACACACACACAGAGCATGGGTGTACACAAACCTCTGGTGTATTAGGTTGTGACATACATTTTGGGGACCTTGTCTGCAGTGCCGAGGCAGGCTTTGGCCAGACCAGAATCCTGTCTGTTTCGTTCTGACTTCTTACATTCCTAAAAGCAATATTTTCTGGATCTTTATAACTCACTGAAACAAATCACAGAATCTAAACATTTAAAAGCACTTCACAAGCAGCTAAGTCTTCTATAGACCTTCCAAAGTGAATTAAACCAGCCCAATCTTTCATCCCTATCTGATTCTGCTGCCATCATAGAGATGCCGAGCACAGGATAAAAGAGCCATTTTTCATGACCTTCCTCGTGTCTCTGAACAAAGCCCAGTGTCAAACTCTTTGAAAAGCATGTATTATAGCAAAGAATAAGATTCAAAAAAATGTTTGGAAGCATTCATGGTACAGAAAAATAATTTCCTCTCTCCCATCCCAAAATAAAAAACAACCTTATGATGTGTTAGATTGAAATGTTTAAATATTGAACCAGTGCCAAAAAATGATTTGTAAGCCTCAATAAGTTTCATGAAATTTAAAAATGATATTATTATCCCATCTGACAGAGTGTCTTTCAGGATTTGAAGCCGTGTGGCCCAGATTAGGGGCCTTGTAATGAAAAATAAACCTGCAGCACATTTGACTTACAAATATAGTGACATACATAATACTCAAAAGGCATATATTCAGTGAGGTCTATTTGCAATTACTAGTTACTACTATCAATTTTGCTTCCTACACAGAGCAATAGGGGCCTTTCCTTGAGTTTTACAGGCTGCTAGTTACAACAAGAAGTTTTTTCTCATAAAGGATAAAACAAGCAACAAAAAGGAGTAGATATGTAGGAATGTGTGTGTGTGTGTGTGTGTGTGTGTACATATATAAACACACTGGACCTATTCACACTCAATGGAATGTCCAAATTTGATATTTAGAAAGAGGGACAACCAATTCTCTATGAGACAAGGGCAATATTCACATACATTTTCACATATGTCATGTAAAACTCACAGGTCATGTGTATATTGTAGATGTCACATAAACAGTGTTGGCTACACTGCTGGTAGACAGTTCTGCAACCTCACTTTTATCCATCCCACTTTCTACTAGGAAATATCTTTCCTAAGGCTAGTAACATGGGAAGAAAGGACCCTATTTGTTTGTTTGTTTATTTGTTTTGTCTATTCTTGTCTTTCTATCTCATCACCATAAACACTTTTTGCAAATGGCATTTTTTTTTTTTTTTTGCCACCTCCTGTTGCTCTCCAAAGCACTGGAGAGGAGGAGGAAGGAAGCAGGGGAGAGATGGTTGGAAAGGAGGCAGGGCGGGAAGGGTCCTCATGCACACTTGGCTGCAGGCACAAGATTGATGACACTCCCAGGGTGTCCGTGAAGATCTGCTTGTCGTGAAAGACTGCTCATGAGGTCCAATCTGTCAAGAGAGGAGTGAGGCCCAGCAGGAAAAGGGCACACCCAACAGAGAGCTTGGCTTCCTTGATGATTTGCTTAGCCTGTCCTGCTGGAGGGGTCCATGGAGGGCTGGGCTTTATTCCCCACCTTAGAAGTCCCCTGGAAGGCTTCCCTTCCATCTTGGGGCCCAAAGAGGTACACTGGGATCCAGCTCCTCTTTTGACAACCTTCCTAATTTCCCAGGTCTCTTTGCATCAGGGAATCTGAAAAAAATAAATAAATAAATAGAAAAAACAACCCAGACACTGCAGCCCTTTCTTCCCCAGAAAGGTAAGACACTCCACACACTGTCATTTTCCAAGTGTCCGGGGATCTTCTTCTCTAGGGCTTTAGGGTGATAGAGGCAGAAGATGTAATCAACATTCAAAACATCACACTGTGGCAGGAGCAACCCCTGCAGAGAGTCTATCCCAGTTCTACAAAGTTCTTCACTTCTTCTCCCTCTTCTCCCATCTCTTATTTCTCTACCTATCTTATAGATCATTTCTGAAATCTAACCTTCTCCACAAATGCCCACTTCATTGATGGAATGGACAGTCCTTGCTGCCCTTTCCTCCATGCAACAAGGGAGAGAATTTTCAGAATTTCCTCTCCACTTCCTCCCCAGGGAGCTCATCCCTCTTTCCCTGTCCAGGTCGCACCCCAGAGCTGGCACCAAGCCTGTGCATCACAGACATTGCCTACAGATGAGTGTATACGGGAATTTCACTTTCATCCTCCCCACCTTGACTGGAAACCAAGTTTATTTTTGCTTCTTAAATAAACTTACGAATATTTTAATGTTCATTTTGGCTTTCACTGGGATGCTCATTTCTACTTCCCGATGGGTGATGAGAACGTTTACTTTCACACATCTACATTGGAAGCTCCTAGAAGACAGAGACCCAGGGGCCACCTCTGGGCAGCACCAGGGCCCCTTTGCAGGAAGTAAAATCTTTCCCAAAGAATGATGCCAATGGGAGTGAGGCAGGGGCTCACAGACACCTTCTCCAGTACTGTTCATTGTGACAAACCAGCTACACAAGAAGCTTAGGCAACACAAGACAGCCCTAACCATTGGAATAACAAAGAGTCCCAAAGACATAAATGAAGCCCCCGCCTGATGGCTGCAGTAGGGCCCTGTAGCCCCAGCCACCACCGCCATACTCAGTTTCCCCCACAGGAAATTGCTCTTCTGATATTTTGAAGCTTTTTATGTGTAACACATGTGTGCAGCCAAATAGTGAGCTTACATTTTCATCTTGAAATAATCGTGATTAATAAATTACAATGGAGCAGTAGTACAAGCTTCCTTCCCAGGGGAAGCACACTGTATTTATATTCCGGAAGTCAGCAGCAGCCTGAACTCAAAAAGCTCAGCCCCCACCCCCACCAGAATTCAGGGAGGCTAAAGGAGATTTGGGTTAGGTGTGGGGAGAGGGGTGCAGTTACCTAAGCAATACTCTTCTAGAATTCTCTTTTGCTGTCAGTAGTGGGCCTACTCCTAAGGCGAGCACCTCCCTTTAAGGTTCCCCCACTCTGTTTATCCTCAGAGCTGCCCCCACCCCAGTGAATAGCGCCAGAAGCAACACAGCCTGTGTCCTTAGTCTTCAACCTCTCAAGGCAAGCAGCTGGCGGGAAGCCCACATCAGCCGTTTGTTCCTCAGATCCTGCTTGCTGGGGAAACCAGGAACACAGCTATCCTGCGATGGTGTAGATGCAGCTAGCTGATCAGCTGGCAGAGAACTTTTTAAAGGTTCTTTCAGAAATACCAGTTGTTTTTGCAGAAATTCTATAATTCACTGCATAAGAGCCCTCAAACTCAGCCTAGGCACTACAGCAAGGAGGTAATACTAAAAAAAAAAAAGAAATCTCCTGCTCCTGAGTGAGGCTGGCTCTGTTTTGATTCCAGGGTCTGACACTTTAACTGTCTGGCTTCATAGCTCTTTATGAATTCCCCTCTCCAACCCACTGGTTTTCTCACCTTTAAAGTAGACATCCTCTATGGATAATGTCTTACTCACAATCTCTCAATAAGTCACGCTACTATTATTATCATAACTTTTATCATCGTCGTCGTCATTACCAATAATGACTGCAATTGCCCTCAGTTCACCAAATATTTACTAATCGTGTTATAGATTGTCAAAGATCAGTGAAAGTATGATGCCTGGAATGGAGGTACTTTATCAAACGTCAACCTAAGTGTGTGTGAAACTAGTCACGGAAAGAAGCCGCGACCACACCACCTTAGGTTGGGGGTAAAGATAAGGACGTAATCATAACAACCAAAATACATTATTTGGTTTTGCCTTCACTAGTCATGAGACTTCAGGACCCAATCAATTCTATCTAAACTAAACTTGGGGTAATTGAGCGGTTTCTCAAGAGCTCAAGGGATAGTTTCCTCAGCCTCCAAGAAACAGTCCCCGTGTTCTTTCGCTTCCGCTTCCCCGTTAGCTGCCTCTTTTTTGCCATCCTCAAGAAAGCAACAAAACCAAACTTTTCATCTGTCTTCAGATGGCCCACACACATGGTTTTTTTTAGGGGGCAAAGAAGTTGGCAAAGTATTTTCAAATTGCTGGCTTGATCCTCTAAGCCAGCTTGCCCACCACTACCAATTGCTTTCTATCTGTCACTTCACATACATGTATGTTGCCTGCCAGGACCCTAAAAAAGATTTTCTGCAAACGCCCCTTCCCATACATTCACTGATTCCAAATGCTAGAGCTACACCCTAAGGCTATCAGAACTGCTGTCAGACCCAGGAGGCCCTGTGGCATGAGGATCTGTTTTCTGCTTCTTCTCTGTTCCGGATATCCTGGGCACAGAGGAAGTGCTCCATGGAGTGAATTAGGGAGTGAATGCTCGGTCTGATGTGTGCATTCTCTATTCCTACAAACTCTAACCACGGCTCCTCTGACAAAAAAAGGTACTTTATGTTACATCATGTGTCTTGGGCTACCTTATAATCTCAATACATTAGAAAAACCTTACTGAAATGTTTTTTTATTATACTTTCTCTTTGTTGCTGCTCCTTCTCCCAGGCAGGTCTTATAAAAGCTGGAGAAAACAAAAGGGTAGCATCCCATTGTTCTCAGAAGAGCGTGTGTTTGTGTGTGTGTGTGTGTACACAGGTAAGGGCATAGTTGGGCCTTACTGCCTCCTTATTGCAGGTAGAAAGACACGAGGTTCTCAGATAACTCAGCTGGTAACACAATATATTGGATATGTTCCGTTGCAAGCAACAGAAGTCCCTCAGAAAGTGGCCTACATAAAAAAGGATTTAGTTGCCACTGTAAGTGTGGTAGGGTGGGACAATAGTTCAATGGACCCAACCTCCCCCCCCCTGCCCATTTTCCTGCTCTGTCATCCTTACTCTGTGGCTTTATCTTTATGATCTTAAGGTGGCAGCTGGACTTTCAAACATCATATGCACATGACAAATGGAAAGAAGGAGAAAAGAGCAAAAAGGAGAAAGCATGTGTGAATCAACTTTCTTCTTCTTGAAAGCATTCCCAGAAACCTCATCCAATAGCTGCCACTCGCATCTCACTGAACAGAATGGGATCACATGTTAATCTCTGTTTTCTAGGAAGTCTGAAGAGGATGGAATATTTTTTAACCAGGCTTGCTACCACCCCAGATAAAATTAGAGTTTCATCACCAAGAAGAAAGAGAGACAGGATACTAGATGGATAATTAGCAGGGCCTGCCAAAAGAACAGCGCCTAACACAGTGAATAAGGTTATCAAAGACAGGTACAAAGGAAAATTTGGAAATTCATTTCTAAGAAGAACCTTTGTTTCAGGTTAATGTGCTCTGCAAAAGCATAGCAAGAAGTGACACTAGAACAGTTTCTTCAGTGGTGACCTCAAAGGACAAAAGCAAAATAACAGATGCCAAGTACACCCGCATTTCAAAGTGAGACTGTGGCCATTCTGCATAGGTTTGCAAAGGGAACAGCCACTAGCTAGTCCTCCATGCACAAGCTGAGCACACACCTCCAGCCTATGTAAGCAGGGCCAAGGTTTTCCCCTCATTTCAAGTCAGGTGAAAAGGCCTGCAAGAGAACCCATTAGAGCCTTCAACTTGTGTTCCTTGGAGATCAAAAGATACAGGGACTGGTATTTGATGCTGCTATGGGAAAGACTCAAGACGGAAACTTATGTTTAGTCATTCAGAGTGATATGTGCTTCCCCCAAAGCCAGGGAGAGGGTATGTTTTTCAAGAACTAGAAATAGTTCCCCTCCATCCAAGCCCTAGTCTCTCCCAACTCTGCTTATCCTCTGAGATCAGATGAGACTGGGTATGTTCAGGGTGGTATAACCATAGGCCAAGTACAGAAAGACCCTCATAGAAGAGAAACACCCTGGATTTGTTTGAAAATGCATTGCAACTAAGAAGATCAAGGATCCATCCTAAACTATAGCCTTTTGTTCTCTCTTCAGTAGTTGAGTCATTATGAGTAGGGTGACCTTGCATCCTGACTGATCTGGGGCAGTCCCACCTGACCTCAGCTGCCCCAGCAACATTATTAATAGCTCCTCCTTCCACATTCTAAAGTGTCCCAGTTTGGATGATAAATTATATGGTCACTTGGTAATAAGGGACTCTTACTGATGCACAGAGCTGGGTTTTCAGCCTGCTGTTTTGCAATATTCTTATCCATGAGGGCCCTAAAACATTGCTAGGAAGGTGTTACCCAAACTTTTTTTGAGTGAAAGTGTATGTGGTTAATAGGCTTATTTGGAGGTACCAATTAGGATCTAGAAGAGTCATAGGGACTAGTAGGAGATGACTGCTAAATTGCCATCTCAGGAGGATAATTCCAGGAAACTGAAGAGCTTTCATCTTGCAGATTAGCAAATTTGAACAGGTCAGGGGATAGAAGATAATGTGTGTGGTATCACAAGGGATTTCTGCTTTTGTACTCCCCAGCATAGAACGCTGTGCTAAATAAACATTGAATACATAAAGAACATATCAGTTTTGAGCGATAAGGTGCCTACCATACATTTTCACATGTCTTAGTCAACCACTGTCAATAATTTTAGCGATTACAAATTATAAGGTGTTTTATTTCTGTACAGCTTTGTTTTATGGCTAACAAAGACCTCGATATGCCCACAAGGGAGTTTCTTATGCGTGAAAATCATCAGCTATGTGCATGGCAGGACCAAAAGTTGGGTAACAAATGATCTTTTGAAATGCAGATCCTGTTTCTATTATAGTTGTGTTCTCTCCTAGAATGTGAAGAGGAAAAACAGAGAGAGAAGAGAAGAAGGCACCAAATATTGCCATTATACCCTAGGGATTAAAAATACCCTGAAGAGAGGGGACAATTTTGATGAAATGCTTTCTTCAGATCTACTTTATGGACATAGGTGATAAACTTTTGATTAGGACAATGACCTACCACATGTCATTCACAATCCCTTCAAAATTGTGATAATTCACTAATTACCTTTTGGATAAATTGTTCCCCAAGCTTCCAATTTGCCTACCTATGCCCAGTTCATATTTCTCCTTGTCTAGAGAGTACCATGAAATGTTATATGCCTTGATAAAATCCATCTACAGGAGATAACATAGCCATCTAATAATAACTATCAAAGAAATAAATGGGGCTGACTTGTTCTTCTTGAACCCACTAGTGCCTAATTCCTTCGCTGTTATTGCCATCACTTCTAGATGCATACAAGCGATACACACATTAGCATCTTGCTAGGGCCAATTCTGGCCTTCACCAGATTTATCAAATCCGTCTTCTTTTCCTTTTTGGAAATCAGAATAGCATTTGGCCATGTAGACTTTGGGCACTTTGATTTGTCATAATTCTGCAAATATCACACAGTTCAATAAAAGTTGGCAGATGGTAAACATTCCTTTGGTGTCGGTGCTCTAAGAGCTCTCACGTATGTTATCTCCTCTATACAGAGAGATTAATGGGCCCAGCCGAACTGTAAGATGTATGAACTTACAATGCTAAATTTTGACATTTTTAAATGATCATAAAAGAATCTGTTATCTATTTTCCTACAAACTCAGGTGTCCCCAAGTTCTTCTCCTTGCCAACTTGGATTTTATCCGTAACATCCTAAAGATCATCATTCTAGCCTCTGTTCTCGCTGCCCTCAGAAAGCTCCGTGTCTTTCTCAAGTGCTTCTGAAGTTCCCAAGAAGAGTTTTCTTAGTCTCACTGCCACTTGTCACCACAAAGAACAGCTTTGCTGGGCTTTTTCAAGATGGTGCTCCACACCACTGTGCTTTTTCCTCCTTCCTACACTCTGTGGTTTGAGTAGCTCCTCTCTTATTTTCCCAAACAGAGCTGACACTAGGCTGTAATAGCCAAAAACCCAGAATCAGTGCTTGAAGATGGCACAAGGCAGAAACCAGAGTTCACCTCACTACCCTGATGGCTCCACTTCACTGGCAGTGAGTGAAGAAGAGCAGAAAGAAAAGAGAAATCACCAATTTCCAAATCCCTTCACTGTGCCTCCCAGGCCTGGGATGGGAACAATCAAGCCCTGCTCCCTAAGACCCCACAGCCATACAATTCCTCTATCTCCACTGAGGAAGAAACACAACAGGCTAGATAAATGACCAGCAAAACAGAGCAAGGCAAGATATAAGGGGATGAGTCTAGCCACATGATTGGGCTGTATATTGATTTTATGGATGTCACCATTTTGTAAAATTTTGTAATGTTCCTTTCTTGGAATCATTTTTGGTTTATTTGCAAACTATGTATGTTCACTGAAGCAAACTTCAATTAAGGTGAGTGATGTGCTTCTGGGTCAAAAACCAGATGTGACAATATTGCAGTGATACTGATGATTTCTTTAACTGGGAAAGCGTTGTTAAGGATTTTCCCAAAGAGGAACTCACGGAGATGTCTGAGCATTTGTAGTGCGAGTATCGTGCAGCATTAACACTCAACAAGGGAGCGTAATCATGTGGCTGAGAACAGAGCCTTTGTGGGTTCTAAAGTCACACTCTGCCTCTTACTCTGTCAATTTTGAAATGTTTTTGATTATTTTCTATTTCATATTCTTCAGCTGTAATAAATGAATAGTCCCTATCTCAAAAGAGTTGTTGTGAGGGTCACCATGACCAGTGAGTAGCCGGTAGTTGGTGTTGTCCTAGCACTTGTACATTTCTCTTTTTCAGTAGTCAAAGGCCAAGATGTTTGAAAATTTTTACTGGCTTCCAATCTCAAGGTCAGTATTTTACAATAAGCAAAAAGTAATCCCATCCCTGTTAAAACACTCTAGCCCTCAATGTGCTGCCTCCAAATTTCAATATATATAGAATCAGAGAAGTTATTTCTGAATGGTCAAGCAAAAGAAGATTTTGCATGGATAAGACAGAATTTTATGAAACCCAAACATTCTTAAATGGTGACCCTATCTGTTGGGACAGTACCACTTGCCCAACATCCAAAAAACCACAATTATTCACAACTTTGTTGCCTCAACTTTGCTGTTCAACTGGCAAAATATCAGGATCTGGAGAAAATCATGACAAATATTTCCTGAGCCAAAGATTTCTTTTATATATTTTCTTTTATTAATTTATTTATTTTTATTAAATCACAGCTGTGTACATTGATATGATCATGGGGCATCATTCACTAGCTTCACAGACCGTTTGACACACTTTCATCCCACTGGTTAACATAGCCTTTCTGGCATATATTTTCACACACATTGCACAAAGAAAGTGAAAGTGATGTCTGGAAGACATATCTGGCCCAGAAATCTTAGTTTGGGACATTGGCAGTAATAATGAAGAGCTGTGGTATAGAAGAATCATTTTCCATGTAAAGAACTTCATTGAAGAAATTTTGCTAGCATATAGGTATACTTATTGTTAAAACTAATTTACATAACATAGCAACATTTATGAAGCTATCAAGCACTACACGAAATGCTTAGCCACGTTATCACATTCCCTTCACCTTAGTATAAAATATAGTATCCATTAGTTGCATATTTAAGAATGGATTTTTATGGATATAATATAATAGTAAGTTTATAGTTGTATCCATTTGCAAGCAAAACTTCAGTTGAAAAGGGTGTATAGGCAGCTAGGATTTGTTGACATATCCTCTGGAGTTGGGGAATGGACCAGGCTAGCCAGGTGGAGTCTATTCTTAGATGCTGAAGGAGGAAGAGAGATTGTGAGGGCAAGGAGACAGCCCACTATTCTAAAGCAAAGCATTTATTGTTGGATTGCTGGTGATTTTACAAAAGAGATGAGTCCTGCAGCAAGGGCAGCCGTGTTTCACCAGCAGGCAGAGTTATGGGGTCAGTCTGAACTCCATAAAGCTTCTGAGGTTTGTGAAAGGCACTATATGGGCCTCGATAAACAACAATGATCAGGTTAACCTCTTGCTTCTGAGACGCCTCTGACTTCCATTTGCAGCAGGGACTGATTTCGAATGTGGGTAACAGCATCTTCCTCCGTTGAGCCTGCCCTTTGCCAAGCAAATGCATTGTGACAAAATGACAGAAGATAATCTCAAAATCTAAGTCTACTTGATGAGTATGGATGTGGAACTTCAGTGTGAAGGTGTTTTACATTACCACCATCTCCTTTCAGCCAAACAAAGAGCAAGTATTCCTCGGCAGAGCTTTTATTTTGTTTAAAGCCCCTCTGATGGTCTCCTGCTCCCGCTAGTTATATAACAAAGTGATGGCATAATATATGGGGCAGTGGGGCGGGAGTTGAACATACTTGTATTTGCAGCTATAATGAGAGCTTGGAGGTAACAAGGGGGGTAATTTGGATAATAATTAATAACCTGAGTTCCAGCCACAACTGAAGCCGCATGCAAATTCTATGACCCTACAGTGGCATCTCTTGAAGAAGAAGGTGCTTTATTGCCTCTGTCAGGCGTTCCCTTCTCTGCTGCGAGTCCTCACAGCCTTGGTGGTTTGCATACTGCAGCTAAACATTAGGCTGTAATGAATGACAACCGGCCACTCTGCGCACTGCAGTGAGAAGCTGCCATAATTGGCTCCCCCATCACCACCATCCCCTCCGCTTTGCAAAGGAGAGGAGGCATTGATAGCAAGCACTTGGACAAAATGCGAAGGGTTTGGGGGGCCCAGCACAGTACTCACAGGGCACAGAGGTAGTTGTTCCAACCCCCTACTTATACCCTTCGAGAGACACAGGGATAACTAGCTTAGGATATGAAACATGCAGCTCTCTCCTCCACACTCTGGAAAATGCTTGATTCCAAGGAGAGAAGGTAAGTGCTAGAACTCAGTACATTTGCGCCTGCTGTGTCAGCCTCCTCCCCATCCTGTGAATGGGTTCAGACTGAACAATGAGAAGATCTAGGTGAAAGACAGGAGAAAAAGAAGTAAACACATCCAAAATGAAGTTTTGTTTTCTATGAGACATATCTAAGGTTTTTGCTGCTGTTTTTAATGTCATACTAAGTGTCCAGATCTTTTTTTCTAACATGGCTCTGCCACTAAATACGTGATCCTGAAGATGCCGGATATCCATTCTGAATTGCAAATAGCAAAAATGTCAGCCATGATGGCTAAAATAAAGCAAAATAGCAGTTTAGAATACTTTGAAAAGTTAAAACCATATATGTAGAAATCTCTATTCTTATGTCTGTCTTGTCTATATCCCACTTTTAATACTTCTTTTATGTTGCCACATAATAAAAGACTTACTTTCTGTTTCTTGAATTCCCTAATAAGGCAAAACTTTGCCTTTTTGCCTTAAGTGGATACATTTAATTGCAAACTAAATACTCTATTTCTTACTAGGACAAAGACCTAGTAACCAGCATAAATAGAGGGTCAGGGATAAACTTGATAATGAATAATAAACATTGGCCTCATAGGTTCCATAATGTTGATTATAGACTAATGCAGCAGAAAGAAAAGGTTCTGGTCTTTTCATTGCAGGTACTAGAAATTTGGCTGAGTTTATAATCTTGCCTTCCTCTTTGTTCCATATAACTATGTCAATAGCATCAGAAAAGTTATTTAACTTGGTAACTTATAAATATGACAAACAATCTGAAAATAAGCTAATCTCAAGAAGTAACTGTGTATGGTTTACTGAACTAGTACAGCCCAGTCATGAAAAGCAAAGACTCTTTTATTTTATTTTATTTTTTTTTTATTAAATCATAACTGTATACATTGATATGATCATGGGAGATACTGCCCGGGTTCAAATAAGGAGGGCTAGGAGATTGTGATAATGGATGGGAAGGGAAGAGGAAGAGGTTGTGCTGCGGAGTTGGAGAGGGAGCCAGGGATGAGATCATGCAGGCAGTTATGAAAGACACTAGCCTATTCAAAATCCGTTCCTGTTCTTTTCCTTAAATAGAAGGCTGATTTTTTTGGAATTTGTAAATGAACATGATTTTTATTAGACTCCTTCAATATAGATGTAAACACATGATTAAATTCTGCCCAAGGAAACATAAGTAGAACTTTGGGGGTGAGAACTTCCAGAAAGGTTTTTTTCTTTTCTTTTTTTTTTTTTATTGTTGGGGATTCATTGAGGGTACAATAAGCCAGGTTACACTGATTGCATTTGTTAGGTAAAGTCCCTCTTGCAATCATGTCTTGCCCCCAGAAGGTGTGGCACACACCAAGGCCCCACCCCTCTCCCTCCTTCCCTCTCTCTGCTTTTCCTTCCCTCCCCCATGACCTTAATTGTCATTAATTGTCCTCATATCAAAATGGAGTACGTAGGATTCATGCTTCTCCATTCTTGTGATGCTTTACCAACAATTTTTTTTCAAAGGGGATGCAGAAGGGGAGTTAGATCCTCCTGTACCTTTCCCTTTTCTTTCTTCCCACTGGGAAAACAAAGGTGAGGTCAACTAGCCATCTGATGATCATGGGGCAACACTGAGGACCAATGCCAAGGCTAAGAATGCCAGAACAGAGCAACAGAAGGAGCCAGGGTTTGAGACTTTGGAACCACTAAACCCATCCTGGCTAAAGCCTCTCAGAGTTCTTTTGCATGTGAGAATACCTTTGTTTAAACACCTTTTGTCAAATCTCTGTTTCAGCAACCGACACAATTTCTTACAGATACAGACCCCCAAAGCAGAACTTTGATTTTATTCCTCTGTGATAAAAAGTCACTGGGGGATGCGTACGTGCATGAGCGGCATGGCACGATTTACATATTTAAGGAAAAAACTGGCTGCTATGTGAAGAATGGATTGAAGGAGGACATAAGGGTAAAAGCCAAGAGGGCAGTTAGAAATGTATTGCCTTCTTTCAAATGAGACATGACTATACCTTGGAGTTGGGTGGTACCAATAGAAACAGGGAAAAGAAGACAGATTTGAAACATTTTTGGAGGTTATAGCTGTAGGGCATAATGAAGCTTTGACATGGCATAAGAAAGAAGATGGTATTAACAATAAGTATCATGTTTCTGATCTGTTATTTAAAACTACAGGAATGAATAAAAATTGTCTTAATTGGGAATGGAGAGAAAGAACAGGAAAGAAGAGAAGGGGAAACAGGACTGAGCTATGCAAAACTAACATTCAGCGGTCAAGCAGTAAAAACTGAGACAAAGAGGCTGGGAAGTAAGAGAAAAAAGGAGAGCGTAGGGTTACAAAACTCAAGGGAGGAACATGTTTCAAGATGGAGAGAATGTTCAGTGGTGCCAAATGCTGTCGAGGATTTCAGCAAGATAAGACTTATAAAGCATTAATCAAGCCTGGGAACACGTCGGCCAACGTGAAGTCAGCTAAGCAGCTGAAAGGAACCACATTGAGTGGGCTGAAGAGTGAAGAGGGGAGGGGCTTCCACCTTGAGAAATTACAAGTGTCAAGTTCTGACCCACCTAAAAACAAAAACACGCAGACCAGATGGAACACACACAAACATACACACACTCACCTGCCTGAAGTCCTCATAGACATGTTGAACATAAGCAAAACACGATACTCGTTAAAGTGGTGAGGACAGATTTTTAACCATCAATGTACGGCTGCAATAGTTACAAGAATCCAGCCTGGGCTGAATCCCAGTTTGTGCGGAGATAACAAAGCTTTTCAAAGACAGAAGGAGCAAAAGGGGAGGGGTGTGAACAAGGGCTCAGTGGAATAAAGAAGTGAAAAATGGCAAAAAGTGTGAAGAGAGGTAGATCTGTGAGAAAACATCTATCTCGGTTTGCTAACTGCTGGGAGACCAGGACCCTATCTTTGGGAGTTGGCCAGATCAGAACATTCTTTTGGCAGCTTTGAGTTTGTTCAGGCGAGAACTTTAAAGTGAGGTAGGGTGACTATAGGGATGTGGCCTCAAGCTGTTACTGTTTTGTTCAAGTCTTTATAGGCCAAGTTTGAGGCTTAGGCCAAATGGAGCACAGGGGAGAAGTGAATCTTTGTCAGATGTCAGAGACATCAAGAAGATGGGTAACATCTGCTGATGGGGGTAACATCAGAAGGCGGTAAGTCGAAGACTTGAGCACAGAATTTGAGGACTTTTTCCCTTCGTAGCATCTCCCATTCCCAGAAAAGGCAGGCAAAAGGGTCATGAAGACAAACACAGAGTCCAGGGATGACAGAGTGCCCCGGTGAATGCTCCTCTCTAGGGCTGGAACACCAGAGTCTACGGAGTGGGAATAACAGTGACTCAGAATTCAACAAGACCTGGTACAAATGCCAGATTGTCTCAAACTGATTTCTATTGCCTCGAGTAGACTGTAAGGCACAAACTCAGCCCCTTACAAAGAACATTACGGTAGTCTCAAATAATTTCCATAAACTTTGATGAATGATGTCAGCCTGGCTCTCAAAACATACTCGGGTTTATGTGATAGAAAACCAAAAGAAATAATAAACAATAGCATACTTTAAAGAAAACAGCAATACTACAATTGGGGAAGAACATTTTACAATGATGAAAAGATAAATTCACCAAGAAGAGATAATAATTCTAAATTTGTATGCAACTAATAATGTAGCCCCAAATCAATACAAAGTCTTGAATTATTGACAAAATTGAAGGAATATAAAATTCCCAATTATTATTCATGAATTTCTCATCAACTGATAAGCAGATAATGAAAAATCAGAAGGATACAAAAGATTCGAACAGCATGATTAATAAATTAACATTTATCTAATTGACAGAGAACACTGGATAAATCCCTGTAGTGCACATATTCTTTCAACTGCACACAGGTAAATAATTACGATAAAGCAAATATCAGCAAACTCCAAAATATTAAAACCATGTGTAATTAATTTTGTTCGCAAGATCTAAAGCTACAAATCAATAATGAAATGATGACTAGAAAACTCTATTTTGCAACTACTTATGAATTAATATACTTCTAGACAGCATTTTAGTCAAAGAGAAAACCTCAACAGAAATCAGAGACTGTATTAAAATGAATGATATTGAAAAGATGAAACACACAAATTTGCAGGATGCATCTAAGGCTATGCTTCAGAAAAAGGATTAAAAATTAAGGTTTAGATTAAAACAGTATGTTAGATTAGAGTATGTTAAGCCCAAAGTATGGGAATAAAATAATGGATAAAAAAGTAGAAATTAATAAATTAGTAAACAAATACACAGTATAGTGTTGACAAAGCAAAAAGTTCATTTTTTCAAAAGGTTCATGAAACAGCAGCCCCTGGCAAGACTGATCAAGGGGAAAAAAAGAGATGGAAAAATTAACCATGTGAGGAATTAAAAAACAGGCATCATTAGAGATGTTAAAGATGTTAAAAGTAGGAGAATAACTTTGTCGGTCACTTTCAAAATTTAGATGAAATGTGTAAATTCTAGAAAAATGTAACCTACCAAAAGACTATAAAAAATTAAAAATATGAATAGCTCCATAACTCTTAAAGACTATGAACCTGTAAATTTAAACCTTCCCATAACAAACTGTCAAGCCCAGATGGCTTCACTAATGAATTCAACCACTCGAGGAAGAATGAATGCCAATATTTATACAAACTTTTCCAGCACATAGAAAATGAGTTCTCAATTCATTTCAAATGAACACATAATCTTGATTCTTAAAATTTGACAATGTAGTTGTAATGAGGGGAAATCATTGGCTACTCTTTTTTCATGGCAATCAATGTAAAAAATGCCAATAGAGACAACATTACTATAGCAAGTATTTTTAGCCCTTACTTCCATTCCCAAAGAGGCCTCGCTATATTTCTTGCCTTTGGGTTCACTGAGATATTCGAATTCCTTCTAGTAGGTAAACTTCCCCTCTTGAAGAAAAAAGAGAAAACTTAAAACGAAGAGAATTTCAGGTTAAACAAAACTGCATGCGTTTGTCTGCTCTTCCTCCTGAAATCCTTTTAAAAGGTAGTCCAGATATTTTAAAAGATAAACACACATGAGGGCACAGAAAATTGGAGGGATGACATCTATGAACAAGTGATTGCAAACAAACTTGGAAGAAAGAAAGTGAGTGGAGTAGTTATAACTGAATTAAAAAGGGGAAGCTGCGCAGTTACAAGAAGTTATCCTGTTTGTTACACAAAATGGTAAAGATGAGAAAAAAAAGGAGGGGATGATTAAAAGTAAATATATAGTATGGTTCCCACAAATCCAACAGAAGACTAGAGGGTTATTTGCTGGAAAAACCAAGTGGGAGAAACTTCAAAAAAAGGAGAATCAAGCATCATGGGAAATAGAGGTGAAGTATGGAACTGAGGGTAAATGTCTATGAAAATTTCGTATTCAGAACACTGAATCCCCTGGACCCTTTGCGCTTCTCTACTTCTAGACCACCCACAGTGGTCACGTGTGTCTGCCCAGTCTTCACAGAAAGGACCTCAGTTTCAGCGACGTGGAAGTTTGTCAAATGCATGTGCACAGAACCTCTCTTCAGCTTTCTAGAGTCTTGATCTCACATATAAATATAACATCATGGATTATGAGATTAATCGAGGGAAACATGCAATAAGAAATATGGAAGTCAAAACAAAAATAGGTTATGGAAGAAAGAAATAATGCAGATCATAGGTAGTAATTAGTTTTTGATTGCTACATAACAAATAACCACAAACTTAATAGCTTAAAAGAGCACTGTTGATCAACTAACAGTTTTATAGTTCTTAGAAGTCCAGGCATGGCATGACTGGTTCTCTGCTCAGTGAAGTCAAGATGCCTTCCTAACTTAGTTCTCATCTGGCCACTCTGGGGAAGAATCTGCTTCCAAGTTCATTCAAGTTATTGGCAAAACTCAGTTCCTTGTGGGTTTTGGACTAAAGTTCCTATTTTCTTGCTTGCTGTCTGCCAGAAGTGGCTGCTAGCTCCTAGAGGTTACCTTCATGGCCTGGAGGCCTTGCCACATGGCCTCCTTTCATCTTCAAAGCCCGCAATAGAGAATCTCCCTTGAATCAAATCTCATTTATTCTTCAAACCTCAACAGGAAGAGAGTGTGGTATAGGTTCACCTTATTAAGTCAGGCTTACCCATGATAATCTTTTCTTGAAGTCAGGTGATTTATGACCTTAATGATACTCTCAAAAGTGAATCACAGAAATACCCAAAGAATGTTTGATTAAAAAACTGAGAGGAAGTCTATGTACACCACTGGGCAGGAAACTTGGGATTCCCCTGAAAATTCTACCTGTCACATAGAGGTCAGAACAAAACCTTATAAAAACCATAATCAAAATCTTCAGAAGATTAATAGAATATTTTACATCCATTAAAAAATAACTGTATGCCGTGCATAAGAAACAATCAGAGAACTAGAAAGATTTTAGAAATTAAAATATGAGAGAAAAAAATTTAATGTATAGGATAGCTAAAGAAAAATAAATAAAATGTAAAGTTGTAAAATAACAATCATGTAAAAGGCATGTCACAAAATTAAAATCAATATAAATGTCTACAAATGATAAATCAAGAAAGAGGGTGTTAAGAAGATACAGTCAAAAAGAATTTAGAGGCACTTGCCTTTCAGTTCTATTTCATTTGGTTAAAATGAAAATTATTATAGAATTTCTTTTTAAGAATTAAGTATAATAGATCCTGATATAAAATAACATTCATGATATATTTTTAAATGACAAGAAAGGGCTGAAACCATATATACAGTATGGTTTCATTTCTGTAAAAATAAAGTAATAATTTTTGAATGTTAATAGACCTATGGAAGAAAATTGGAGGAACATATACCAGCCAAATAAAATCATCCCTGAAGGGAGAAAATATAAAGGATTTTAATTTTCTTTCATACATTTCTATAATGTAATAATTTTATTCATTAGTTATATAGGACTTTTGTAATTCATTTATTCCCGATTATAGATTTTTGTATCATTGCTATAGATGATAGGAAAAATACATGGGGATCATGTGAATACACAACTCTTCAGAAAATTTTAGGTATAAACAGTACAATAATATTGCAATTGGAATTGGATGGAGGTAAGCAGATTGGATGCTGTATCTGTTTCTGTCACTTTCTGTCTCTTATACACACACACACTTCTATCTCTTAGGACTGGAAAAGCTGGAGCGGATCTATACAGTGAGAAGAATGGTCCAGTGATGTAAAACACCAGGAGAGAGAGGAGATTGATATTAGGAGTCAAGTTATTGAGAAGGCAAGAGAGGATGTTATCCCCTACCCAAATCAATGACCCTTTGAGAAAAATGATATTTTCAGAAAATTGTTTTAAATGATGGATCACTGAATCCAAGTTAGTCCCGAAGGACAAGGAGAAAATGGGACTGATGGTTGTGGGATAAGTAGAAGAGCCAATGATAGGAAGTTTTGATGAGGTTAGAAAATTGGTTCAGGTGAGCTCCCTGCTCTAATGGACTAGAAAATGGGGGATGTTGGGTTAAGATGTGAAGTATTTGAAATTGATGTTCAGTTTTCTGGCAATGGCAAAATTCAGGCTGTGACCCTAGGAGGGGATGACCTCAGGGCAGTGAAGGAGCAGGTTAGTAAAGATGAAATCAAGGCAATGAGAGACCTGTGCTTTATCTCACACGAGTCTGCAGTAGAAATGCTGCTTCCTTACACTATTAGAGCATTTAAGCCACAGAAAAACTTATTCTCTGGAACTCCTCAAAATTCTGTATCCGACTAAATTTCATCTCCTGCTACTTTGTAGTTGTAGTGGTTTTAATTCTCACTGCACAGAACTTAAGCAATTTCCTTCTGCCTCTGGATTGGAAAAATGCATACTTTCTGGCTTACCCTAGAAATGTGAGTGTTCACCCAGTTCTAGGCCTTTCTATTTTTTTCTAGAAACTTAAGAATCTGTCTGTGATGTGCCAGCAGAAAGGAATTTAGCCTTTTCAGATTTGGATAAGTAAAGCACCTTTCGTGATGGGTTTAAACTGAAAAAGTTATCCCCATTTAGAGAAAGTTATATCTCCGCTAGTCTTCGCCCAAAGGACTATCAGATGCCCCCAACCCCATGGCACAATTTTTAAGTTTTCTTTTTAGGGATCCTCTGCTCTCTTTCATGTGGGCACCTTCAATTTTATGATGGCACATTCCTCAATGACTTTATAAGTCAATTTTTGTCTTTCTCAAGACAATTGTGGAATATGCAAACTGTTGTCCACTCTTCTCCATCCTAGCGTGGGGTGACCCAATGTGCCCAGTCGTTTCTGAAGTACAGATACCATTTATCCTGCCTAGCACTGGTACCCTTGGAGTTTATAAGGTTGAGGGAGCTGCTAGAACACCTGAGGGTGGCATAAGCCTGCCCAGATGAAACACCAGAGCAACACCACCAGATAGAACTTTCCTCCATGATGGAAAAGTTCTATGTGTGTACTGTCTAATATAGTAGCCACATGTGGCAATTAAAATAAGGATAATTAAAAATTAACAGCATTTAAAATTTAGTTCCTCTTCCAATTAAATATTTTGCTTCACTGAAGCCATGCTGCAATTTTACTCCAACAGCTGGGTGACCCTAAAGGTATCACCTACAAGTGCATCCTCTGCTGCGGTTCTTTTGTCTGGACCCGTCAGCAGCTGGGGAACGAGTAAGAGTTTCTTTCCAAACAGGGCCTCAGACACAAAAGTCTCTTTTGACTAGAACAATATTAGATGGAATAGTGAAAACGATTCACAAACACACCCTTAGCAACATAGTTTTTTTTTTTATCCTTTCTGGGAGTTAAAAATAAAATGTCAGATAATTGAAATAAAATGGCTCATCTCCAGGGCCAGGAGTTGCAGACAATAATGTCATTCCTTCCTTTTCTTTTGTTCCCAGCATTATTAAGTCATAATTGGCAGATAAAAATCTTATAGATTTAATGTCCACAATATGATGTTTTGATATATGTGTACATTGTGACATTGTTACCACAATCAAGATAATTAACACGCTCATCACCTCACATAGTTACCTTTTATGCGTGCAGTGATGACACTTGAGATCTACTCTCTTTTTTTTTTTTATTGTTGGGGATTCATTGAGGGTACAATAAGCCAGGTTACACTGATTGCAATTGTTAGGTAAAGTCCCTCTTGCAATCATGTCTTGCCCCCATAAAGTGTGACACAAACCAAGGCCCCACCCCCCTCCTTCCGTCCCTCTTTCTGCTTCCCCCCCATAAACTTAATTGTCATTAATTGTCCTCGTATCAAAATTGACTACATAGGATTCATGCTTCTCCATTCTTGTGATGCTTTACTAACAATAATGTCTTCCACTTCCATCCAGGTTAATACGAAGGATGTAAAGTCTCCATTTTTTTTAATAGCTGAATAGTATTCCATGGTATACATATACCACAGCTTGTTAATCCATTCCTGGGTTGCTGGGCATTTAGGCTGTTTCCACATTTTGGTGATTGTAAATTGAGCTGCAATAAACAGTCTAGTAGAAGTGTCCTTATGATAAAAGGATTTCTTTCCTTCTGGGTAGATGCCCAGTAATGGGATTGCAGGATCAAATGGGAAGTCTAGCTTGCGTGCTTTGAGGTTTCTCCATACTTCCTTCAAGAAAGGTTGTACTAGTTTGCAGTCCCACCAGCAGTGTAGAAGTGTTCCCTTCACTCCACATCCACGCCAGCATCTGCAGTTTTGAGATTTTGTGATGTGGGCCATTCTCACTGGGGTTAGATGATATCTCAGGGTTGTTTTGATTTGCATATCTCTAATATATAGAGATGATGAACATTTTTTCATGTGTTTGTTAGCCATTCGTCTGTCATCTTTAGAGAAAGTTCTATTCATGTCTCTTGCCCATTGATATATGGGGCTGTTGGCTTTTTTCATGTGGATTAATTTGAGTTCTCTATAGATCCTAGTTATCAAGCTTTTGTCTGATTGAAAATATGCAAATATCCTTTCCCATTATGTAGGTTGTCTCTTTGCTTTGGTTATTGTCTCCTTAGCTGTACAGAAGCTTTTCAGTTTAATGAAGTCCCATTTGTTTATTTTTGTTGTTGTTGCAATTGCCATGGCAGTCTTCTTCATGAGGTCTTTCCCCAGGCCAATATCTTCCAGTGTTTTTCCTATGCTTTCTTTGAGGATTTTTATTGTTTCATGACTTAAATTTAAGTCCTTTATCCATCGTGAATCAATTTTTGTTAGTGGGGAAAGGTGTGGGTCCAGTTTCAGTCTTTTACAAGTAGACATCCAGTTCTCCCAACACCATTTATTGAATAGGGAGTCTTTCCTCCAAGGTATGTTCTTGTTTGGTTTATCAAAGATTAGGTGGTTGTAAGATGTTAGTTTCATTTCTTGGTTTTTAATTTGATTCCAAGTGTCTATGTCTCTGTTTTTGTGCCAGTACCATGCTGTCTTGACCACCATGGCTTTGTAGTACAGACTAAAATCTGGTATGCTGATGCTCCCAGCTTTATTTTTATTACTAAGAAGTGCCTTAGCTATACGGGATTATTTCCGGTTCCATACAAAATGCAGAATCATTTTTTCCAAATCTTGCAAGTACGATGTTGGTATTTTGATAGGAATGGCATTGAATAGGTAGATTGCTTTGGGAAGTATACACATTTTAACAATGTTGATTCTTCCCATCCATGAGCATGGTATGTTCTTCCATTTGTTAATATCCTCTGCTATTTCCTTTCTGAGGATTTCATAATTTTCTTTATAGAGGTCCTTCACCTCCTTCGTTAGGTATATTCCTAGGTATTTCATTTTCTTTGAGACTATGGTGAAGGGAGTTGTGTCCTTAATTAGCTTCTCATCTTGACTGTTATTGGTGTATACAAAGGCTACTGACTTGTGGACATTGATTTTATATCCTGAAACATTACTGTATTTTTTGATGACTTCTAGGAGTCTTGTGGTTGAGTCTTTGGGGTTCTCTAAGTATAAGATCATGTCATCAGCAAAGAGGGAGAGTTTGACCTCCTCTGCTCCCATTTGGATTCCCTTTATTTCCTTGTCTTGCCTAATTGTATTGGCTAGACCTTCCAGCACTACATTGAATAGTAAAGGTGACAGAGGACAACCTTGTCTGGTTCCAGTTCTAAGAGGAAAAGCTTTCAGTTTTACTCCATTCAGTAAAATATTGGCTGTGGGTTTGTCATAGATAGCTTCAATCAGTTTTAGAAATGTGCCACCTATGCCTATACTCTTCAGTGTTCTAATTAGAAAAGGATGCTGGATTTTATCAAATGCTTTTTTCTGCATCTATTGAGAGGACCATGTGATCTTTATTTTTGCCTCTATTAATATGGTGGATAACGTTTATGGACTTGTGTATGTCAAACCAGCCTTGCATCCCTGGGATGAAGCCTACTTGATCATGATGAATGACTTTTTTGATGATAAGCTGTAATCTATTGGCTAGGATTTTGTTAAGAATTTTTGCGTCTATATTCATGAGTGAGATTGGTCTGAAATTCTCCTTTTTGTTTGGGTCTTTTCCTAGCTTTGGTATCAGGGTGATGTTTGCTTCATAGAATGTGTTGGGGAAGATTCCTTCTTCCTCAATTTTTTGGAATAATTTCTGCAGTACAGGAATAAGCTCTTCCTTGAAGATTTGATAGAATTCTGGAGTGAAGCCATCTGAACCAGGGCATTTTTTGGTTGGAAGATTTTTTTATTGTTTCTTTGATCTCAGTGCTTGACATTGGACTGTTCAGGAGCTCTGTTTCTTCCTGGCTGAGTCTAGGGAGAGGGTGTGATTCCAAATATTGATCCATTTCCTTCACATTGTCAAATTTTGGGGCATAGAGTTTCTGCTAGTATTCAGAGATGATCTCTTCTATCTCTGTGGGATCAGTTGTTATTTCCCCTTTATCATTTCTGATTGAGGTTACTAGAGATTTTACTTTTCTATTCCTCGTTAGTCTGGCCAATGGTTTATCTATTTTATTTATTTTTTCAAAAAACTAACTTCTTGTTTCATTAATTTTCTGAATGATTCTTTTGTTTTCAATTTCATTGATCTCTGATTTGATTTTGGATATTTCTTTTCTTCTACTGAGTTTAGGCTTAGATTGTTCTTCTTTTTCCAATTCCATAAGATCTCTTGTGACATTGCTGATGCGCTCTCTTTCTGTTTTTCAAATGTAGGCATCTAAAGCGATGAATTTTCCTCTCAAAACTGCTTTTGCAGTATCCCACAGGTTTTGGTAGCTTGTGTCTTCATTGTTGTTATGCTCAAGGAAGTTAATGACTTCCTATTTTATTTCTTCCTGCACCCATCTGTTATTCAACAGAAGATTGTTTAATTTCCATGCCTTTGGTGGCGTCGAGCATTTTTTTTAGAGTTGAGTTCCACCTTTAGTGCCTTATGGTCTGAAAAGATACAAGGTAAAATTTCAATTCTTTTATTCTGTTGATATTTGTTTTGTGTCCCAGGATATGATCAATTTTGGAGAATGTTCCATGGGGTGATGAGAAGAATGTATATTCTTTATCTTTGGGGCGGAGTGTTCTATAAGCGTCTATCAAGCACAGTTGTTCTAGGGTCTCATTTAAATCTGTTATATCTTTGTTTAATTTCTGTTTAGAAGATCTGTCCAGCTCTGTAAGAGGAGTGTGAAAGTCCCCTGTTATTATGGTATTATCAGATATCATATTGCTCAGACTGAGTAAGGTCTGTTTCAAGAATCTTGGAGCATTTAAATTGGGTGCATAAATATTTAGAATTGAAATGTCTTTTTGTTGTATTTTTCCCTTGACCAATATAAAGTGACCATCTTTGTCTTTTTTGACTTTAGTTGCTTTAAATCCACATGTATCTGAAAATAAGATTGCAACTCCTCTTTTCTTCTGAATTCCATTTGCCTGAAAAATTGTCTTCCAACCCTTGACTTGGAGCTTTAATTTGTCTTTTGAAGCCAGGTGTGTTTCTTGCAGACAGCAAATTGATGGCTTGTGTTTTTTAATCCAGTCAGCCAATCTATGTCTCTTCAGTGGGGAATTCAAGCCATTAACATTTATTGAGATAATTGATAAGTGTGGTAGTATTCTATTCATCTTATTTGGTGAGAGTCCATTGCTTAGTTTTATCTTTTTTTTTTTTTTTTTGTAGAGACAGAGTCTCACTTTATGGCCCTCGGTAGAGTGCCATGGCCTCACACAGCTCATAGCAACCTCCAACTCCTGGGCTTAAGTGATTCTCCTGCCTCAGCCTCCTGAGCAGCTGGGACTACAGGCACCCGCCACAGCGCCTGGCTATTTTTTGGTTGCAGTTTGGCCGGGGCTGGGTTTGAACCCGCCACCCTTGGTATATGGGGCCGGTGCCTTTCGACGGAGCCACAGGCGCCGCCCTAGTTTCATCTTTTGCATCAGTGTGGAGGTTAGGTTCTTTCCTTTAATTTCTGAGTTCTTACCTTGCTGCTGATCCATTGTGGTGGTCAGTGTGCAGAACAGGTTGAAGTATTTCCTGTGGAGCTGGTCTTGTTCTGGCGAATTTCCTCAATGTTTGTATATCTGTAAATGATTTGATTTTTCCATCAATTTTAAAGCTTAACTTAGCAGGGTACAGAATTCTGGGCTGTAAATTGTTCTGTTTAAGTAGATTAAAGGTAGTTGACCATTGTCTTCTTGCTTGGAAAGTTTCATTAGAGAAGTCTGTGATCACTTTGATGGATTTGCCCCTGTAGGTCAACTGGTGCTTACTCCTGGCAGCTTGCAGAATCTTTTCTTTTGTCTTGACTTTGGACAGGTTCATCACAATGTGTCTCGGAGAAGCTGGGTTAGAGTTGAGGCGACCTGGGGTCTGATAGCCCTCTGAAAGCAGTGTGTCAGAATCTTTGGTGAAATTTGGGAAATTTTCTTTTATAATATTCTCTAGTATGGCTTCCATTCCTCTGGGGCATTCTTTTTCCCCTTCTCGAATTCCTATAACTCGTATGTTGGAATGCTTCATAAAGTCCCATAATTCTGACAGTGAACATTCTGCTTTCTCTCTCTTCTTTTCTGCCTCTTTTACTGTCTGAGTTATCTCAAGAACTTTGTCTTCTACCTCTGAAATTCTTTCTTCTGCATGGTCTAACCTGTTGCTGATACTTTCCATTGCATCTTTAAGTTCCCTAATTGACTGTTTCAGTTCCTTCAGCTCTGCTATATTCTTTTTATATTCTTCATATCGTTCATCTCTTATTTGATTCTGTTTTTGGATTTCCTTTTGGTTATTCTCCACTTTATTGGCAGTTTCCTTCATTGTTTCCATCATTTCTTTCATTTTTTTCAACATGTGTATTCTAAATTCCCTTTCTGTCATTCCTAACATTTCTTTATAGGTGGAATCATCTGCAGTAGCTACCTCATGGTCCCTTGGCGGGGTTGTTCTGGACTGGTTCTTCATGTTGCCTGGAGTTTTCTGCTGATTCTTCCTCATGAGTGATTTCTTTTATCTGTTTCCTTGCCCTATTTTTCCTTTCACTTCCTCTTGCTCTTTAAGTTCTCGTGCCTGTGGACTAAGGGTTACAGGACCAGAAGGGTGAGAAGGATGAAGAGCAAAAAAGGGATGAAAGAAAGGAGGACCAAGTGATATGAAAAAAAAAAAGAAAAATTGAGAAAGGAGAGGGGGTGGGTAAAAGGAATATTGACAAAAAAGAGAGGCACAGAAAGAGGGAGACAGAGCCATATAGGTGTGCAGTAGGGTACTTTGACACAACCTTTAAAAAAACCCCACCTTCTGGGGGTGCCCAGTTGGGTTGTTCCCTTGAAGTCAGCAGCTCTTTGCTAACCTGATCAGACACAGTACCCCACCTCCACCAAGTAGAGAGGAAAGACAAAAATGCTATAAATGAAACCAAAACAAGCAAACAGAAAACTTTACGGGATAAAATTGGGTGAAAAACCAAATAATAGTGGTAGAAACACTAGCAAAAATGAAGTTCTAGTTATTGAAAAAGGCAGCAATGGGAAATTATAATTAAACTAGAAAAATTGAGAAAGAAAAAGGATCTGTATGGAAAAGGTTGAAATTAAAAAACAAAACAACATCAACAACATCAAAATAAACAACAAAAAAACCCAACCAAACCAAAAAAAAAAAAAAGAAACAAAAAAATCACAACCAAAAACAAATCAGTATGTATATGTTATTGAATATTGTCTGGGCAACACGTGGTCTTTTGGTGTATGAGATGTTAATCACAGTTCTGATATGACTGGAGGCTGCTGATTTCTCAAACCCCAGCAGGTAGACACCCTAAATCTCTCTTCAGCCCACTTAAAAGGCACTTTGAACTTGTAAACTTGCTGAGCAGAAGCTTTCTCAGGAAAGTGCTTGTTGCTGGAATCACTGCTGAAGTGGCTATCCACTTACCCAGTGTGCCAAAACCGGTCTCACTCTGCCCCTGATGGTTAGGGCTGCAAGGCGGCTCAGACCCCACCCTTAGGCTACTTGGTCGCTGGGTTACCAGCTCCCACCCAATTCTAGCTCTGCAACCCTGAGGGCGGAGCTTGCAGGGGCAGATCGCTCACAATGGCTCCCTGTGACCCACAGCCAAACACTATTAGCTCCGTCTGGCTCAGCGGCTCAGACTGGGGCTCTAGACAATGGCCAAAGTTCTCCGCATTCCCACTCAGGCTCTCCCCAAGGCAGTTCAACTGAGTGCCAAGTCCAAATATACCAAAACAGTTCACAGGTAAGGCCTTTCTGGTTTGCAGTCTCGCTGCTACTGAACTTACAGTTGCAGGCGGGTTTAGACAGATTGAACACACGAGACCACTTGCCATTTTTCCACTGTTTTAGTCCTCCTCTTGGGGTCCAGAAGTCTCTCACTGACTCCCTGTATCCTCACAGGGGTGATGATAGGCAGATCCCACCAACCAGAGATGCCTGGAGTCCTATCTCCCCAGACTCACAGTGCCCAGATGCAAGGAAGCTGTTACTCGGCCACCATCTTGCTCCACCAGCTCGAGATCTACTCTCTTAATAAATTCAAATATAAAGTATTCACTATATTTATCAAGCTGTCACCAGGACTTGATTATCCTGCCTCTGTGAAACTGTATTCTTTGACTAACATCTTGACTCCCATCTCCAACCCCCTGGCTGTTCTACTCTTTGCTTCTTTGAATTCGACTCCTTTAGATCCCACACGTAAATGAGGTCAGGTTGTGTCTGTCTGTCTTTGTCTAGCTTGTTTCACTTAGTGCAATGTCCTCTAGGTTCATTCACATTGTCACAAATAATAAATTGTCCTTCTTTTGTAAAGGTGAATACTATTCCATTGTGTGTGTGTGTGTGTGTGTGTACACACACTACATTTTCTTTATCCATTCATCTCTCAATAAACTATCTGCTAGATAGATCTCCTGATAGACTTAGTTATCTATCAACTTAGGTTGATTCTATAGCTTGGCTATTGTGAACGATGCCACAATGAATGTGGAAATGCAGACATCTCTTCAAGACCCTGATTGAATTTCTCTTGATTATACCAAAAAGAGGGATTGCTGAATTCTATGGTAGCTCTATTGTTAATTTTGGAAGAAATTCCATACTCTTTTCAATAATGGCTGTAGCAATTTATATTCCCACGGACAGGATACAGAGGTTCCTTTTCCTCCACATCCCAGCCAACCCTTGTTATTGTTTACCTTTCTGATAAGAGCCATTACAACAGGCATGAAATGATATTTTGTGGATTTGATTTTCCCTTAATGATTAGTGGTGCTGAGCATTGTTTCATAAACCTATTGGCTGTTTGTATGACTTCTTTTCAGAAAAGTCTGTTTAGGTCCTTAGCCCATTTTTTTTTAATTGGGCTATTTGTTTTCTTGTTTTTGAGCTATATGAGCTCCTTATATATGTTGTATATTAACCCACTATAGTTTGCAAATATTTTTTCCCATCCCATAAGTGGCTTTTTTGTTTTATTGCTTGTGTTCTTTGCTGTTCAGGAGCATTTCAGTTAGAAACAATCCCATTTGTCTGTCAACATTTTTGTTGCCTGTGTTTTGGGAGTTACAGCCAAAAAAATTCTTGCCTAGGCCAACATTAAGAAACTTTTTCTCTATGTTTTCTTCTAGTAGTTTTACAGTTCTAGGTCTTGCTTTTAAGTCTGTAATCCCTTCTGAGTTGATTTCAGCCTGTGGTGTGAGATAGAGTCCAAACCGATAATTCTGTAGTTAGATATTCAGTTTTCCAACACTGAAGAGACTGTCCTTTCCCCACTGTATGTTTTTGGCATTTTTATTGAAAATCAGTTGTCCATAAACATGTGTATTTATTTCTGAAATATCTATTCTGTTCCTTGGTCTATTTGTCTGTCTTTATAAATGCCAGCCATGCTGTTTTGATTACTATAGCTTTATAAAGCAAGTTGCATGATATCTCCAACCTTGTCCTTCTTTCTTAAGATAGTTTTCACTAGTTACAGTCTTATGTAATTCCACACAAATTAGGATTTTTTTCCTATTTCTTTCAAAATTCCTTTGGAATTTTGGTAGTAAACTGTAAATTGTTTTGGGTGGTACACACATCTTTAAAATACTAATTCTTCCAGTGCATAAACACAGAATATCTTTCCATTTAATGTCTTTTCCAATTTCTTTCATTAATGTTTAATGGTTTTCAGTGTATAGCTCTTTCTGTTTCTTGACTGAAGTTATTCCTAAGTAGTGTTTTTAATTCTATTGTAAGATAATTTTGTTAATTTTTTTTTTTTGGGATAGTTAACTGTTAGTGTATAGATATGCTACTGATTTTTGTATGTTAATTTTTTATCCCATAAGATTTATTAGTTCTAACAGTGTTTGGGTAGAGTCTTTAGGGTTTTCTATGTATAAAATCATGCCATCTTCAAATGAAGGTAACATAACCTCCTCTTTTCCAATTTGGATGCTTTATTTCTTTTTCCTGACCAACTTCTCTACCTCGAACTTGCAGTAATATATGGAATAGAAGTAGTGAAAGTAGGCACCCTTGTCTTCTTCCTCACTTGAGAGGAAAAGCATTCAACTTTTCATTATTGAACCTGGTGTTAGTTGTGGGCTAGTCATATATAGCCTCTACTAGGTTGCAGAACATTTCCTCTACTACCTAATTTGTTAAGAATTTTTATCATGAAAGGATGTTGAATTTTATCAAATGCCTTGCCTGAATCTATTGAGATGACCATATGATTGTTATCTTTTATTCTGTTAACATGGTGTATCACATTTGTAGACTTGTGCATGTTGAGCCATCCTTGCATGTCAGGAATAAATCCCACTTGCTCATGGGTGTATGATCATTTTAATGCACTCTCGTATTTGGTTTGCTAGTACTTTATTGAGAACTTTTGCATTTATGTTCATCAAACACATTGGCCTATGAAATTGTTTCTTGCAGCCTTGTCTGGCTTTAATATGAGGGTAATGCTGGCTGCATAAAATGACTTTAGAATTGTTGCTTCCTCTTCTATTTTTTTGGAGGAGTTTAAAAGGGATTGACATTACTTCTTCTTTAAATTTTTATAACAATTAAATGTTTATAACAATTTGTCAGTGAAGCCATCATTTCCTGGCCCAAAGGAGCAGTACTGACACTGGAGCAGTCCTGGCACAGGTTCACTGGGCAGGTGAGGCACTGAAGTCCCTGGCAAGTTCAGGTGCTCACTTCACTCTCTTTTTTCCACATGATGGATCTCTCTCCCTTCATACTGTGCTGCCTGGGGTTGGAAAGGGATGATGTGGATAATTGAAACTGTCCTTTCTCCCATCTTTAATGCATCTTTTCTTTATTTTTTATTTGAGACAGAGTCTCACTTTGTTGTGCCCTCAGTAGAATGTTGTGCTGTCACAGCTCAAAGCAACCTTAGACTCTTGGGCTCAAGCGATTCTCTTGCCTCAGCCTCCCGAGTAGCTGGGACGACAGGCACCCACTACAATGGCCGACTATTTTTTAAAGGTGAGGTCTCACTCTGACTCAGGTTGGTCTCGAACCTGTGAGCTCAGGCAATGCGCCCACCTTGGCCTCCCAAGTGCCAGAATTACAGACATGAGCCACCATGCCCAGCTAATGCATCTTTTCTTAGTTTTGTGCTCCACCCAGGTGCTGTACTCTCTTGCCTTGATTTGTTAGTGCTTGTGAAGGTATTCTCACATGTGGATAGTTGTTCAAATTGATGGTTTTGCCATTGGATTGGCTCTGGAAAGTCCAATTCTACCATCTTGCTGACATTACTCCAATTTCATTCCCTTCTAAAGGGAAAAATTGAACAAAACAGCTAAAAGCAAAATCAAATGACTGGAAAAATAATTGTCTACAAGTGTAAAATGGATTTTACTACCTTTTTATATGAATTATTCTTGTATTACAATATATAAAATTCTACATTAGCAATAACGTCTGATATTTTTAAAATACTCTCTCTTCCTATCCTGCTATATAAAAAGTATATTAACTAAATCACTATTTTAAAAATAAGTTATTAATAAATTATCTGTTCTTAAATTATGTAGAATATACACATGCATTGATAGTTCAAGTTTTAGCATCTACACTTCAAAGCAATCCTGTTTATAAGTTTGGTGTACAATATTTCTGAAGTTCTCAAGAACATATGATGCATGCATGTGGTTCAAGATCTCTTAGCACTTAATATAACATTATGTTCTTATTTTCATAAGAACTTTTAGGTGAATGAAAAATAAGATATACTTCTTTTTAGACTGGAATTCCTCTTATGTGTTGTTAATGCAGTTTTTGGCTGTTTTGAGACAGAGAGGGTTTAACCATCTGCACTCAGCAACTTTTGAGCTATGAGGTTAGAAAATATATATAGTCTAATGCCATAGTATCTGTTCCTCAGAGGGATTTCTCCTAGGAATAACTTAGATAGAAAAGTCTATATGCAGGACCAAATTCTGCCTTCACTTTTCTGTGCATTAATATTTACTTAAGTTCATAACAGAGAAAAAAAAATGATGTGCCTAGTTTTCCCTGACTCTGAGACTTCCCTTGACTTCAAATGGCAAATTGATCTTTGTAGACCTCATTGTTAGAATCTGAGATATGAGCTATGGACAATTATAGGAGACATGAGTATTCCTGATGTTTTGTATTCCCTACTTTTTTTTAGACAGAGTCTCACTTTTTTGCCCTAGACTAGACTATTGTGAAATTATCCTTCCTCTCAGCAACCTTAAAGTCCTAGATTCAAGTGATCTTCCTGTCTCCGCCTCCCAAGTACCTGGGACTACAGATGTCCTCCATGATGCCTGACTAATTTTTCTATTTTTAGTAGAGACTGAATATTGCAAAGCCAGCAATAGCCTCTCTCATTGTGAATTCCTCTCGCTTTTTTTTTTTTTTTTTTGAGTTTTTGGCCAGGGCCAAGCTTGAACCTGCCACCAACCCCAGTATATGGGGCCGGCGCCCTACTCCTTGAGCCACAGGCACTTCCCTTTCTCTCACTTTTTTAATCTCTCTGCTTTTAAATGACTCATGTGGTTAGGCAAGGCACACATAGATAGTCTTTATATTTTACAGTCAACTACTTTATATCTTCAAAACTTCTTTACAATACTACATAGATTAGTGTTTGGTTCAATAACCAGGGACCAAAAATCTCAGGAAAACAGCTTAGAATTTTGCCTCCAACACTTTTTTACCCTGACATCTTAGTACATGGTGACAGAGTGGCTGGTTCAAACAAACATAGCAATCAAATAGGATTATCCGAGTCCATAAATCTAAATGCGGTCAATTCTTATGATTTTATGCTCCTGATAAAAAGAACCTTTAAAGTTACTGATCATAAACTCCTTAGCCTGGCATGCAAGGGCCTCTATAACATTGCCCTAGTTTAACTTTCCACCAATGTTTTCTCTTCTGCATCTTCATGCTCTATATTATGTTTCTTTTCTCCAGATGTCATTCTTCATCTGGTAAAACTCTACCTTTTAATGAATAAAACAAAAAGAGTAATTGAACACATACAATATTTGACAGCTCATACCTACCTTCAAGAACCTTTTATCACCTAAATATAAAGATTAAACTAGGCTGGGCGCCCATATCTCAGTGGTTAGGACACTGGTCACAAACTCTGCAGCTGGGAAGAGACTGTTCAAACCTGGCCAGGGCCTGCTAAACAACAACAACAACAACAAAATAGCCAGAGATTGTGGTGGGTGCCTGTAGTCCCAGCTACCAGGGAGGCTGAGGCAAGAGAATTGCTTGGGAGCTCAAGAGCTTGAGGTTGCTGTGAGTTATAATGCCATGGCACTCTACCAAGGATGACAAAGTGAGACTCTATCTCAATACAAAATAAATAAATAAATAAATAAATAAATAAATAGACTAGAATGTTTGACACCTACTATTGATCCATCTCCCTAGGCCATATCTCTAGTTCCTTCTCCTTCTTCAACCAGTTATCTCCAGTGACCCAAAAAGTATATTATTCTCTAATACGGAATTTTGCCCTTCATAGTTTTTACCTACTATTTTCTTTCTTTCCTTTTTTTTTTTTTGAGTTGCTCATCCTCTTCATTTCTACTATTAAAACCTTACCTAACTTCTACTTCTACTTTTACCAAGAACAGAGTAATTTCTATGAGACATTCTCTCCTATCATAAACAGCTAGAAAACTAGATGGTGTATATGCAGATATAGAGACTCTTTTCGGATAGTGAACAAGAGGCACACAGGGCTGTGATTCTTGGTGAAGGTGAAAGAATGAGGTAAGCCCTATGATTATCTTAGATTTCTGCCTGGAATAAATTTCTGGACACCTTCATGCAGAAAGAGAAATCCCAAACAAAGGCTGGCAGTCTTGCAAACTTAAAGAGACTGAGTGGAATTCAGAGATGCTGAATTCTGACAGCTGAAGTACTAAAGAGAAAGGACCCATGCAGAGAAATTGTCCCAGAAATCTGCATGGGTCCTTAAAGTCTTTGGCAGGCTGCTAATCTGTGCATGCATAAGGAAACTCCACAGGTTATGCAAAAAACAATTGCAAGAGAAAGAACAACTGATGTGAAACTATAAGGCAAACAAATTCCAGAGTTTCACAGAAGGCTGTAAATGTTTTGTTGTCCCATCAGCCAGAGGGAAGAGACTATCACAAATACAAAAAATATTCAATACAACTCTAGACAATGTCAAATGCAAAGGACATTCAATAGGACACTAGAAAAGCCACACCTCAATAATGTGAAAAGTAAAGGTTACGCTATTTATTCTATAACAAGTTTAAAAACAAGCCCTAAAGGATCATCTGATCTGCAGGTAATTATACTGTGTGACAGAACAAATTCCAATGCTGTTTAAAAGGATACAACAAAATCCAGCAGAGAACTATGTAATATACAAAATATCTAGGATTAAATTAAAAAATTACTAACACAAATAAGTAATAAATGTGTTCTATAATCAGGAGAAAAAAAATTGGTCACTAGAAATGTACACAGAAAAAAAGAAAAATTAATTTAGCCAGACTTATAAACAGCTATTTTAAGTATTAGAAATATGTTTAAGGAGCAAAAGAAAAACATAAATCTAATGTTGACAGAAACAGAAAGTATTTAAAGTATATAAAGAAGAAAAAATAGAGATTAAAAAATATCTGAACTATAAATTACATCAATGGGGTTTAAAACAGCTTAAACACTGAAGTAGAAAAGATTAGTGAAACTGAAGACACAGTAATAGAAAATACTCAAACTAAAACACAGAGAGAATAAAAGACTGAAAAAAAAATAACAGTGACTCAGTGGCCTCTGGAAAAATAAATACAAGCTTTAGTACCTTGAAGTGGGATTAAAAAAATTTTTGAAAAAAATAATGGTTGAAGTTTTTCCATTTTGGTAATGGTTATAAATCCACTGATCTAAGAACCCCCAAAACCCTAAGCAGAACAAACACAGAAAAAATGACACCAGGGAACATTATAGCCAAATTGCTTCTATATATTGAAAATTAAAACCAACTTATGGGCAGAAGAAGGAAAATTCTTATAGAGTCACAAGTGAGCTTGGAATCCTGTCCTAAAAATGAATAAGAGTAGGAAAAAACAGACTACATCCGTGAAAAATGACTGACAAATGTCAGGAGTAGGTTTTCATCTGATAAGATTCTGGAAAAAAGAAATAAAACCCAAAGCCAGAGAAAACCATGACATACCACTTTAAGCAAGTGCCCTTAATCAGAAACACAACTATAAACAGAAATGGACCAAAAAATACTAGAAATAAAATGAGACTTAATTTTCCTGATGAAATAGAAAAAATTATATCAAAAAAGAAGACTAAATTACTGGGTGCCTAAGTGAGAATAAATTTGAATGCAAATTTAATAAAAGGCTTCAAAGAAAATCAATAAACAAAGAGAATAAAAAATGAGATAAAGAAATGAAAAGACTCAGTGGTTAAGTGATTAAATGGATGACTGACTAAAAAAATGCAAATATTGATTACACTACTGGTGTCCCTGAAGATAAAATGTAAGAGAATTAAAATTTACACTATGACACCAAAAAAAAGGCCTTCTAAAAAATAATGCCACCCACACATTGAAAGGGCTTAGCAGGTACCAGAGAAAATTAACTTAATATGATGAACTCTGAGACATAAAATCAAAATCCTTAGGGGCTCTGCCCAAAAAGAAGATATTATAGCCAGTCAATCTGTCATTCAAATTTTAAGGTTGAGGAAAAGAGTTTTGAATGTGACTGAACTCAGGGAATACTGTAAGGATATAAGTGCCCATCCTTAGATGTCTACTACAGAATGAGTTTCATCCTATCATGAGATCAATGGAAAAACTTCTCAAAAAACCTAAGTATAAGTATTTCATATCTTCACTTGTACAGCAAAGAATAAAACAATTTTGGCATAAAGGTTTGAAAAATAATAGGAAAATGTTGCATGTTCTTTCAAAGTAGAAAGAATACAAGTAAAATTGGGAGAAGGGAATGAAAAGGGAAAGTAAAAGATAATAATACTATTGAATGCTACATGGATTGTAAATGAGAGTTGCAGGAAAATTGCAAGTACAGATTTGGAAACCCTTAGAATATAAGGATTGTTAGTAAAATTATGAGAGTATGAGCACTCAGTAGTGAGCCAAAGGTGGAAGCCTGAGGGCCTCTATTTCCTCATGGGAAGAAAACTTGGCTGCTGAAGCAGAGAACTGGCAAAGAGGGGTAAGGAGTCGGAAGTGCTGCTTTGGAGAATTGGAAGGGGGAGTTGACAATGAATGTGTC